>NW_025804846.1:20000-29337 GCF_021234035.1 Daphnia pulicaria | reverse complement strand
AAAGCCCGGCAAAATTTCGGAAATCAACTTTTTCGTACAGTTACTGCCCGGAACATCCACTACTTTCCTATATAGGGAAGAGGTTGTCGAGAAAGAAAAAGTTGAAAAATTTTCTAAGTCCTAAAATTTCCAAGACCGGTTTTTGGTGGTGACCGGGCGGCAGTTGAGCGGGCGGCCCGGCCTGAGCTCAGGTGAATGTCCGGCAAAAATTCGGAAATCGACTTTTTCGTACAGTTACTGCCCGGAACATCCACTACTTTCCTATATAGGGAAGAGGTTGTCGAAAAAAGAAAGTTGAAAAATTTTCTAAGTCCGAAAAATTGAAAAATTTTTCTAAGTCCCGACGACGTGGTAGTGACGTGGTTGGCGGGACTTGGACGTATAAAGGCCGATGAAAAAAAAATGGAAATGGAAATGAAAATTTCTCGATTTCCGACGACGGTGTTTGGCAACGACTCTCTCGCCCGGCCACTGGTCGGCGCGAGAGAGGAGTGAGCGAGACCCGTCGATTCGAAAAGAGAAGCCGTCACACCGTCGAGGCGTGGCGGCTCTCAAGTGGGTTGGTCGGGCGTGTCGTGATGACTCGCGACCGTAAAAAATTCCCACTCAAATTCTCCCATTTCCGACGACGGTGTTTGGCAACGACTCTCTCGCCCGGCCTCTGGTCGGCGCGAGAGAGGAGTGAGCGAGACCCGTCGATTCGAAAAAAAAGCCGTCACACCGTCGAGGCGTGGCGGCTCTCAAATGGGTTGGTCGGGCGTGTCGTGATGACTTGCGACCGTAAAAAATTCCCACTCGTCGAAAATTTTCTAAGTCCCAACTTTGAAAACGACGGTTCCTGAAAGTCGGCTGGCGGTTGGATGGGGCAATGTCCCCGTCCAATCGCTAAAAATGAGCCGGAAAAACGGAGACATTATGCGGCGGAACATTAGTGGTTTTCCTTAGTATAGAAGAGGTCTCGATTCCTAAACTCGGAAAAATTTTCAGAGTCCCAAAAATTTTCGAAGTGTCGAATAGTTTGGTTTCTCGAATTGAAAATTTTTTTCAAATTTGCGACATTACGACAAGCAGCGATTGTAAAGCCCGGTCCAAATTTTTCAAACGAGTCTTACTTCTTGTTAGTCCGCCTGGCCGATACCAAAGAATGGCCGACCGTCGACTATCGGGCGAATAGACGGGTGAAAGAAATAAAGTCGAAGCCGGTGGTTGGATAGATATCGAAGGGAAGGCGAAAGAGGCGAAAAGGAAAGCGCGAAATTTCTTTAGTAGCTTCGACGCAAAAACTTTGGTATCGACGGGGAGCTTTGGGAAATGAAACGAAGACGCAGAATGGGAAGTTGTCCGGTTCGGCGTTAGTTGTAGTTTCATTTCCACCGTAGCTGAGCTCCTTTCCGCCCGCCACTTCACATGATTTTAGTTTCGATTCCGTTCGATCGCGCTTGCACTGTCTTTGTTTTTTTTTCACTGCTTGGATCGCGGCTTTGCTCTAACCAGTTTAGCCCCATGCGATCAAAAAGTCTTAAAAAAAAAAACCGTTGAACGGAGACGAACTCGATGAGCTGTCGGTGTGTGAAATATCATTCCTTCGGTAAAACCGTTTTCGAAATTTCCGATGGTCGGTATATGTAAAAATATATCCGAACCGCGATGTGGACGGGAATTCAAACGCCCGCTTCACCGATTGGTGCGACAGCTGAGAAGCTCGTCACTCGATCCAACGACTCTTGGTCGAAAAGTTCAGAAGAGGTGCGCGCGTCAAACATTTTTTTGGTTTCGGACGTTTCGTTTCTTCGGCACGTGTGGTTTGTCTGTGGCCGTCTGTGAGAGAAATCGGACGCTTGTTCTTTGTTATTTTACCGTAACAAGACAAGACGGGAAAGATTCTTTCTTCCAAACTTACGGCATCATAACCATCAGCGTTTACCGTCAGCGACGATACGGAAGAGAAAAGAAAATGGTGCGCGTCTTTTCACTTTTTGACACCGTATCAAAAAAAATTACCGTTCAGGCGGAAATGTGTGTGTGTGTGTGTGAGCCGAGAGATAAAAAATAAAAAAGCCACCAAACAGAACGCTTTCAAATTATTTCGTGCGGCGTGCGCATATTTCACATTTTGCCGTTTGACGGAAGCTCGTTGTGTGGAACACAGAAGTGGAGATGGACGGAGTTGAAGGGGGGGCGAAGACGGCCCGGTCGGACAAAGTCAAGAGATTGAAATATACGAGAGAATTGGGTGGAAGTGATGGCAAATCTATAAAATTCAAAAATCGGATGAGATGCGAGGACCGCAAAATGTGGCGTCGACTCTGACTCTCTTTTACTACGAACTTCCCTTCGACGGAAGATATCGAGAGCTGAGCTGAGCGCCCGCTGAGTATGGCCGGCGTAATTACAAACGAGTTACGGTTGGAGCTATATCGATTGTACGTATCCCGAACGTTCATCGAACAAGCCAGATCAACTCGGCGCCCGGTAAGATGTACGCTCAGTTATGGCCATGACACACGAAGGGAGAATTCAAACGGCTGTGAGTGTACGGCCCGCCCGGAGTTGTGTGTAGGCAGTGACCTCTCAAGAAAAAACGTAAAAAAATTTTTTTTGACAGTCACCGGTCTGCGACAAGTAATCAGTACGAAACTTGGGTGCAATGCAAAAAAACATTTTGAGAATCCTTGCTTGACAACAACGAATCTAACACGATAAAAAAACGATCCCCATCGGTGTACCGCTTGCTTTTCTCGCGCTTCGGCGCAGAATCGCTTATTCAGCTGCCCTTGGAATATGTTCGTTTCGTGCATACTTGATCTCGGTCATTCTTCGGTGAACTCTTAAAGAATTGCGCACTTTTATAGGGGTAGTCTGGTTGCTTGTCTCGACTTGAAATGATTTGTTTTTTTCCGCCCATGACTTTCTATACGATGCCTCTATGCTGGCCTCTGACCGCGGTTGTTCCGAGTTTTCTCTTTCTCTTCGAAAGTCTTTGCGGAAAATTCTGCCTCGTGTGACCGTTGAGCGGTGAGGTGTGTGTGTGTGTGTGTGTCGTGCGGGGTGATGCGAGAGTGTGCCTCGGCGGTGGAAAAATAAAAATAAAACTCTGAGCCCACAAAAATTTAAAAGATGTATGCTTGTCAGCTTAGTAAAGCAGGCTTGACTTATGAGCATACAGCACGCCACATATGACCGTCGAAAACCGTAATACGGGAAAAAAAGTTGATGAATATATCAAGACCGGTCGAATGAATCCGATTCACTTTGGGCTCATAGACCGTTGAATGGTCTTTGACTTTGGAAATTGAAATGAAAAAAATCCAACAAACGGATCGGATCGGTGTTTCTCTTCACTGGGACTCGCTGTGACACGCCAGGCGTTGCGATCAAAAATTTTAGTTTCCGAAGAAAAAGAAAAAAAAACGAAAAACGTGTTGATTTGGTGTGTGTTTGGTGATGCGTGGGCGAAATAAAAACCCGCAACTCGCCGGATGCATATCAAACAAACATACACGAAATACCTGGTTGATCCTGCCAGTAGCATATGCTTGTCTCAAAGATTAAGCCATGCATGTCTAAGTACAAGCCGCTAGACGGCGAAACCGCGAATGGCTCAATAAATCAGTTATGGTTCCTTAGATCCACTCCATCCTACTTGGATAACTGTGGTAATTCTAGAGCTAATACATGCACTCGAGCCTCGACTGCGGGCTTTCGGGCTCGCAGAAGAGGTGCTTTTATTAGATCAAAACCAGTCGGGGCCGGGCTTTCGGGCTCGCGCACCGTACCAATTTTGGTGACTCTGGATAACTTCACGCCGATCGCACGGCCTTCGCGCCGGCGACGTATCTTTCAAATGTCTGCCTTATCAACTGTCGATGGTAGGTTACGCGCCTACCATGGTTGCAACGGGTAACGGGGAATCGGGGTTCGATTCCGGAGAGGGAGCCTGAGAAACGGCTACCACATCCAAGGAAGGCAGCAGGCGCGCAAATTACCCACTCCCGGCACGGGGAGGTAGTGACGAAAAATAACGATACGGGACTCTTCCGAGGCCCCGTGATTGGAATGAGTACACTTTAAATCCTTTAACGAGGAACCATTGGAGGGCAAGTCTGGTGCCAGCAGCCGCGGTAACTCCAGCTCCAATAGCGTATATTAAAGTTGTTGCGGTTAAAAAGCTCGTAGTCGGATGTCTGTCTTCGGCCGGGCGGCGCCGCTCTGAATCAAGGGTGTTGCGTTTCACGCTCTGGGAGCCCGGGTGTCAAAGCCCGACTCTCTTCACGGTCGGACAACATCGCCGGAGTGGTGGTCGGTGCGTCGTTGTTGTATCTGCGGCCAGAGTTGGAAAGTTCTTTCGGGTTCTTTTTTAAATTTTGGTCGTAGTTGACTCGATTCGCTCCACCCAGTCAATCGTTCGGGGTGCCCTTCACCGGGTGTCTCGGGCGGCCGGCAACGTTTACTTTGAACAAATTAGAGTGCTCAAAGCAGGTGTATCCCAACGCCTGAATATCGCAGCATGGAATGATGGAATAGGACCTCGGTCCGATTTTGCTGGTCTTTTACTTTTGGACCCGAGGTAATGGTCAATAGAGACGGACGGGGGCATTCGTACTGCGGCGACAGAGGTGAAATTCTTGGACCGCCGCAAGACGAACAACAGCGAAGGCATTTGCCAAGAATGTTTTCCTTGATCAAGAACGAAAGTTAGAGGTTCGAAGGCGATCAGATACCGCCCTAGTTCTAACCATAAACGATGCCAACCAGCAATCCGTCGGAGTTACTCCAATGACTCGACGGGCAGCTTCCGGGAAACCAAAGTCTTTGGGTTCCGGGGGAAGTATGGTTGCAAAGCTGAAACTTAAAGGAATTGACGGAAGGGCACCACCAGGAGTGGAGCCTGCGGCTTAATTTGACTCAACACGGGAAACCTCACCAGGCCCGGACACTGGAAGGATTGACAGATTGAGAGCTCTTTCTTGATTCGGTGGGTGGTGGTGCATGGCCGTTCTTAGTTGGTGGAGCGATTTGTCTGGTTAATTCCGATAACGAACGAGACTCTAGCCTGCTAAATAGGTGACGGGTTTTATCAATTGAAACCGAAGGGAGTACGGAGGCGTCGGGATCAGGTGGCGGCGATTCGGGTCTCGGTGGGACTGGTTCCTTTAGTGAGGCAATCTCTCGGCTTGGTTTCGTTGTGCTTTGTTCGTCGGGTGTACGGCCTTCACGGGTTGGTTGCCTGGCGGATGAGGTATGGCGGGGCTTTGTCGGGAATGTCTCGCGGGGGCTGGCTCTATTGTTATTCGGTCGTCGTCATCCCCGGCGATACCTTCTGCTCTCGCGTCCGTCACGCAGTCTTCTTAGAGGGACAAGCGGCGTCCAGCCGCGTGACAGTGAGCAATAACAGGTCTGTGATGCCCTTAGATGTCCTGGGCCGCACGCGCGCTACACTGAAGGAATCAGCGTGTTTCACTCTCCCTGTCCGAAAGGACCGGGTAACCGCTGAACCTCCTTCGTGGTTGGGATTGGGGACTGCAATGATCCCCATGAACCAGGAATCCCTAGTAGGCGCGGGTCACTAGCCCGCGTCGATTACGTCCCTGCCCTTTGTACACACCGCCCGTCGCTACTACCGATTGAATGATTTAGTGAGGCCTTCGGACGGGCTTGTCGGGGTGCCGTCGAGTGGGGAGCAATCTCTGCCCGTGCGGTGCCTACCAACGGCGAGACTGAAAGATGGTCGAACTTGATCCTTTAGAGGAAGTAAAAGTCGTAACAAGGTTTCCGTAGGTGAACCTGCGGAAGGATCATAAACGAACAAGACAAATGTTTTGCGCATATGGCTTTGGTTGAGCACGAAACAACTAAAAGTTGCAAAACAAAAAAAAACCCCATCAAAAGTCTTTCGGCGTAAGACATCGTATGAACTATGTGTGGGTTGACGGAAGAAAATCATTTATTTTGAACGGGTATCAGGCGCTCTGATGCGCGGTGGTTTAAAGCGGATTCGCCTTTTCAAATTGATTTTTCTTTCCTCTCGGCTCAAAAAAAAACACAAAGTCTTTCGATTTGGTCTATGGCCGTGAGCAAATTCTTCCTGCTTCGATGGTGAATGTCTCTATAGATTCATTCGACCTTTAGCGGCGCTCACAGTGTTGACGTTAGTAGAGTGAAGAATACGATAGCCCGCCTGGGCCGCGAGTACCGAAGGAACAATAAAGGAGATTTTATAAAGTCTTAGTCCCTAAATCAAACACTTTGAAAAATAAAAACTCGGTGGATGGAGAGTCGGAAAAAAAAAAAAAAAACATCAAGATTTTGAACGGGTATCAGGCGCTCTGATGCGCGGTGGTTTAAAGCGGATACGCCCAATCGAAATTGTTTTTTTTTTGTTTCTCTCTTCGTCTTCGGGATTTTTTGATTCTCGGTGGGGGACGAAAGTGTGAGACTTTACTCTGGACGTTCTTTTCGGGCGTAGATACTCGTGGTTGCGTGCGTGTGCGTCGTATAGACTAACACTCCAAAGCCCGACACTATGCCGTTGAAAACCGAATGTTTTTTAAGCTTGCCCTTCGCCCTCTCGATGAAGTAGGAAGAATTCAAAATCACAATAACACACTAAACCCAAATTCTAGTACGAGTGTTTATCGGAACATTTTCTTTCTGGCTTTCTTTCTCCGCCCTCGCATTCATTTGCTTGGGCGGGTTGGAGAAAAAGAGAGAAGAAAACGAATATGTCGTTTTATATACGACCCTGAACGGTGGATCACTAGGCTCGTGGATCGATGAAGAGCGCAGCAAAGTGCGCTAATCCATGCGAACTGCAGAACACATGGAGCATCGAAATCTTGAACGTAAATGGCGGCCCAGCTTCTCGCTCGGGCCACATCTGACTGAGGGTCGGTCGAATGATGAACGAACAGAGATTTTTTCAGTCTTGGTTTTGCATGTTGGGTCGCGGCGAGATTTATTTTTCACCCGGCCTGACCGCATAAAAGCTCCCGAATCTCTAACGTCTGGGTGCCGCGCGACTTAAGTGTCCGCGATGCCTCAAATACAAAAAAGGGGGAAAAATAAAAGAAGGTTCGCCCTGTTTTGTTTTTTTCCTCTCTATTCAAAAGAAACCTTTTTCGATGGCAAAACAGATGGGAAATTTTTGAGCCAACTCAAAAAAAAATTTTAGAAATAAACACATCTTCTCGAACAAGGTGTCGGCTGCGTGTGCGCGATATACCGCTTCAACGCGAGTTTAGTTGTGTGTGTGCGCCGGGCGTGTCGAAGTGTCGACCACCGCGAATTATCACTCACTCTAACCGCTCGTTATGCAAGCTTGGTTCGCGCACGACGCGTTGTTTCAATACAAAAAGCCGCAGGACGCCCTGTCACTTTTCGTAAATTAATTTTTGCGAATAACGAGAGACTCGCTTTATTTCGAAAAAAAAAAATTTGAACCGGCAATTATTCAATCTTTCCCGGCTTTAAAACGCCAAAGTCTGCCGAGCTAGATAAAGTGTTGTCTCCTTTTGAAAACAAACAATTCATTCTGACCTCAGTTTAGATGAGACTACCCGCTGAACTTAAGCATATCAGTAAGCGGAGGAAAAGAAACTAACAAGGATTCCCTTAGTAGCGGCGAGCGAACAGGGATGAGCCCAGCACCGAACCTCGCGCCCGGTTGAGCGGGTGCCGAGGAATGTGGTGTTCGGGAGGATCGTGCGCGTCTGTCCGGTATCTATCGTCCAAGTCTCCATGAACGGGGCGAGCAACCCACAGAGGGTGTCAGGCCCGTAGATAAGACGAGCCGAGACCGTGCATCGGATCCCTTCCCAAGAGTCGGGTTGCTTGAGCGTGCAGCCCTAAGCGGGAGGTAAACTCCTTCTAAGGCTAAATATCGCCACGAGACCGATAGCGAACAAGTACCGCGAGGGAAAGTTGAAAAGAACTTTGAAGAGAGAGTTCAAGAGTGCGTGAAACCGTTCAGGGGGTTAAACGGGTGGGCCCTCGAAGGTCGAACAAGTCCCCGCTCCCGGCACTTGGTTGTATGCCCTTAACGCTGCATGGAGACTGCCTGAATTGGCGGCTCTCTTGCATAAGTCGTTCTGCGATCGCAATAGCCACGCCAAGGTCCGCAAGTGGGGGGCCTAGTAGGACTCCGCGACCGACTGGGTGTCTGTTACACGGGGCGTCCGTTAGCGAGTTTCGTGGTTACCTTCGCGGGTGCCGCGATGACGAGCGCGGCGTTTCCCAACAGTACTGCCCGGTCGTGACCTGTCTCCTCCCGGGAGGTGTCGTAGCTTTTTTTTGTAAAAGAGAAAAAGTTGCGGTGCTCAACCTGTGGAGGCCCAGAGCGGAGAGTAGAAGTCGGGTCCCACCCGACCCGTCTTGAAACACGGACCAAGGAGTCTAACATGTGCGCAAGTCGTCGAGAAATTATCAAACTAAACTCGCGAGGCGCAATGAAAGTGAAGCGGCCCCGATGAGGGTGCATCCGCGAGGGGTGATCCCGTCTCGAACAGAGCGGGCGCAACCCCAGGGCGTCCGAATGCTCGCGAGATCTTTCCCCCTTAAAAGGGTTTGGTCGAGTCGGCCGGACGAACCCAGAGCGCACACGTTGGGACCCGAAAGATGGTGACCTATGCCTGGCCAGGACGAAGCCAGGGGAAACCCTGGTGGAGGTCCGCAGCGATTCTGACGTGCAAATCGATCGTCGGAGTTGGGTATAGGGGCGAAAGACTAATCGAACCATCTAGTAGCTGGTTCCCCCCGAAGTTTCCCTCAGGATAGCTGGTGCTCGCAAAGAGAACAAACGGAGTTTCATCCGGTAAAGCGAATGATTAGAGGCCTTGGGGTCGAAACGACCTCAACCTATTCTCAAACTTTCAATGGGTGAGAAGCCCGGCCTTTTTCCTTGATTGAGGCCGCGGCAATTGATTTGAATCTGAGCGCCCAGTGGGCCATTTTTGGTAAGCAGAACTGGCGCTGTGGGATGAACCAAACGCCCGGTTAAGGCGCCTAAACGACGCACATTTCGGATCCCACGAAAAGGAGTTGGTTGCTAAAGACAGCAGGACGGTGGCCATGGAGGTCGGAATCCGCTCAGGAGTGTGTAACAACTCACCTGCCGAAGCAACTAGCCCTTAAAATGGGAGGCGCTATAGCGTCGTGCCTATACCGGGCCGTCGGTCGGCAGAGCGAATAACGTCCGTGTCAGCTCGAAGAGAGCGACGGCGCTGAGGCCCCGACGAGTAGGGGGGTCGCGACGGTGAGCGTAGAAGGGTTGTGGGCGTGAGCCTGCCCGGAGCCGCCGTCGGTGCAGATCTTGGTGGTAGTAGCAAATACTCCAGAGGGA
>NW_025804846.1:7500-15000 GCF_021234035.1 Daphnia pulicaria | reverse complement strand
CGTCGAAAATTTTCTAAGTCCCAACTTTGAAAACGACGGTTCCTGAAAGTCGGCTGGCGGTTGGATGGGGCAATGTCCCCGTCCAATCGCTAAAAATGAGCCGGAAAACGGAGACATTATGCGGCGGAACATTAGTGGTTTTCCTTAGTATAGAAGAGGTCTCGATTCCTAAACTCGGAAAAATTTTCAGAGTCCCAAAAATTTTCGAAGTGTCGAATAGTTTGGTTTCTCGAATTGAAAATTTTTTTCAAATTTGCGACATTACGACAAGCAGCGATTGTAAAGCCCGGTCCAAATTTTTCAAACGAGTCTTACTTCTTGTTAGTCCGCCTGGCCGATACCAAAGAATGGCCGACCGTCGACTATCGGGCGAATAGACGGGTGAAAGAAATAAAGTCGAAGCCGGTGGTTGGATAGATATCGAAGGGAAGGCGAAAGAGGCGAAAAGGAAAGCGCGAAATTTCTTTAGTAGCTTCGACGCAAAAACTTTGGTATCGACGGGGAGCTTTGGGAAATGAAACGAAGACGCAGAATGGGAAGTTGTCCGGTTCGGCGTTAGTTGTAGTTTCATTTCCACCGTAGCTGAGCTCCTTTCCGCCCGCCACTTCACATGATTTTAGTTTCGATTCCGTTCGATCGCGCTTGCACTGTCTTTGTTTTTTTTTCACTGCTTGGATCGCGGCTTTGCTCTAACCAGTTTAGCCCCATGCGATCAAAAAGTCTTAAAAAAAAAAACCGTTGAACGGAGACGAACTCGATGAGCTGTCGGTGTGTGAAATATCATTCCTTCGGTAAAACCGTTTTCGAAATTTCCGATGGTCGGTATATGTAAAAATATATCCGAACCGCGATGTGGACGGGAATTCAAACGCCCGCTTCACCGATTGGTGCGACAGCTGAGAAGCTCGTCACTCGATCCAACGACTCTTGGTCGAAAAGTTCAGAAGAGGTGCGCGCGTCAAACATTTTTTTGGTTTCGGACGTTTCGTTTCTTCGGCACGTGTGGTTTGTCTGTGGCCGTCTGTGAGAGAAATCGGACGCTTGTTCTTTGTTATTTTACCGTAACAAGACAAGACGGGAAAGATTCTTTCTTCCAAACTTACGGCATCATAACCATCAGCGTTTACCGTCAGCGACGATACGGAAGAGAAAAGAAAATGGTGCGCGTCTTTTCACTTTTTGACACCGTATCAAAAAAAATTACCGTTCAGGCGGAAATGTGTGTGTGTGTGTGTGAGCCGAGAGATAAAAAATAAAAAAGCCACCAAACAGAACGCTTTCAAATTATTTCGTGCGGCGTGCGCATATTTCACATTTTGCCGTTTGACGGAAGCTCGTTGTGTGGAACACAGAAGTGGAGATGGACGGAGTTGAAGGGGGGCGAAGACGGCCCGGTCGGACAAAGTCAAGAGATTGAAATATACGAGAGAATTGGGTGGAAGTGATGGCAAATCTATAAAATTCAAAAATCGGATGAGATGCGAGGACCGCAAAATGTGGCGTCGACTCTGACTCTCTTTTACTACGAACTTCCCTTCGACGGAAGATATCGAGAGCTGAGCTGAGCGCCCGCTGAGTATGGCCGGCGTAATTACAAACGAGTTACGGTTGGAGCTATATCGATTGTACGTATCCCGAACGTTCATCGAACAAGCCAGATCAACTCGGCGCCCGGTAAGATGTACGCTCAGTTATGGCCATGACACACGAAGGGAGAATTCAAACGGCTGTGAGTGTACGGCCCGCCCGGAGTTGTGTGTAGGCAGTGACCTCTCAAGAAAAAACGTAAAAAAATTTTTTTTGACAGTCACCGGTCTGCGACAAGTAATCAGTACGAAACTTGGGTGCAATGCAAAAAACATTTTGAGAATCCTTGCTTGACAACAACGAATCTAACACGATAAAAAAACGATCCCCATCGGTGTACCGCTTGCTTTTCTCGCGCTTCGGCGCAGAATCGCTTATTCAGCTGCCCTTGGAATATGTTCGTTTCGTGCATACTTGATCTCGGTCATTCTTCGGTGAACTCTTAAAGAATTGCGCACTTTTATAGGGGTAGTCTGGTTGCTTGTCTCGACTTGAAATGATTTGTTTTTTTCCGCCCATGACTTTCTATACGATGCCTCTATGCTGGCCTCTGACCGCGGTTGTTCCGAGTTTTCTCTTTCTCTTCGAAAGTCTTTGCGGAAAATTCTGCCTCGTGTGACCGTTGAGCGGTGAGGTGTGTGTGTGTGTGTGTGTCGTGCGGGGTGATGCGAGAGTGTGCCTCGGCGGTGGAAAAATAAAAATAAAACTCTGAGCCCACAAAAATTTAAAAGATGTATGCTTGTCAGCTTAGTAAAGCAGGCTTGACTTATGAGCATACAGCACGCCACATATGACCGTCGAAAACCGTAATACGGGAAAAAAAGTTGATGAATATATCAAGACCGGTCGAATGAATCCGATTCACTTTGGGCTCATAGACCGTTGAATGGTCTTTGACTTTGGAAATTGAAATGAAAAAAATCCAACAAACGGATCGGATCGGTGTTTCTCTTCACTGGGACTCGCTGTGACACGCCAGGCGTTGCGATCAAAAATTTTAGTTTCCGAAGAAAAAGAAAAAAAACGAAAAACGTGTTGATTTGGTGTGTGTTTGGTGATGCGTGGGCGAAATAAAAACCCGCAACTCGCCGGATGCATATCAAACAAACATACACGAAATACCTGGTTGATCCTGCCAGTAGCATATGCTTGTCTCAAAGATTAAGCCATGCATGTCTAAGTACAAGCCGCTAGACGGCGAAACCGCGAATGGCTCAATAAATCAGTTATGGTTCCTTAGATCCACTCCATCCTACTTGGATAACTGTGGTAATTCTAGAGCTAATACATGCACTCGAGCCTCGACTGCGGGCTTTCGGGCTCGCAGAAGAGGTGCTTTTATTAGATCAAAACCAGTCGGGGCCGGGCTTTCGGGCTCGCGCACCGTACCAATTTTGGTGACTCTGGATAACTTCACGCCGATCGCACGGCCTTCGCGCCGGCGACGTATCTTTCAAATGTCTGCCTTATCAACTGTCGATGGTAGGTTACGCGCCTACCATGGTTGCAACGGGTAACGGGGAATCGGGGTTCGATTCCGGAGAGGGAGCCTGAGAAACGGCTACCACATCCAAGGAAGGCAGCAGGCGCGCAAATTACCCACTCCCGGCACGGGGAGGTAGTGACGAAAAATAACGATACGGGACTCTTCCGAGGCCCCGTGATTGGAATGAGTACACTTTAAATCCTTTAACGAGGAACCATTGGAGGGCAAGTCTGGTGCCAGCAGCCGCGGTAACTCCAGCTCCAATAGCGTATATTAAAGTTGTTGCGGTTAAAAAGCTCGTAGTCGGATGTCTGTCTTCGGCCGGGCGGCGCCGCTCTGAATCAAGGGTGTTGCGTTTCACGCTCTGGGAGCCCGGGTGTCAAAGCCCGACTCTCTTCACGGTCGGACAACATCGCCGGAGTGGTGGTCGGTGCGTCGTTGTTGTATCTGCGGCCAGAGTTGGAAAGTTCTTTCGGGTTCTTTTTTAAATTTTGGTCGTAGTTGACTCGATTCGCTCCACCCAGTCAATCGTTCGGGGTGCCCTTCACCGGGTGTCTCGGGCGGCCGGCAACGTTTACTTTGAACAAATTAGAGTGCTCAAAGCAGGTGTATCCCAACGCCTGAATATCGCAGCATGGAATGATGGAATAGGACCTCGGTCCGATTTTGCTGGTCTTTTACTTTTGGACCCGAGGTAATGGTCAATAGAGACGGACGGGGGCATTCGTACTGCGGCGACAGAGGTGAAATTCTTGGACCGCCGCAAGACGAACAACAGCGAAGGCATTTGCCAAGAATGTTTTCCTTGATCAAGAACGAAAGTTAGAGGTTCGAAGGCGATCAGATACCGCCCTAGTTCTAACCATAAACGATGCCAACCAGCAATCCGTCGGAGTTACTCCAATGACTCGACGGGCAGCTTCCGGGAAACCAAAGTCTTTGGGTTCCGGGGGAAGTATGGTTGCAAAGCTGAAACTTAAAGGAATTGACGGAAGGGCACCACCAGGAGTGGAGCCTGCGGCTTAATTTGACTCAACACGGGAAACCTCACCAGGCCCGGACACTGGAAGGATTGACAGATTGAGAGCTCTTTCTTGATTCGGTGGGTGGTGGTGCATGGCCGTTCTTAGTTGGTGGAGCGATTTGTCTGGTTAATTCCGATAACGAACGAGACTCTAGCCTGCTAAATAGGTGACGGGTTTTATCAATTGAAACCGAAGGGAGTACGGAGGCGTCGGGATCAGGTGGCGGCGATTCGGGTCTCGGTGGGACTGGTTCCTTTAGTGAGGCAATCTCTCGGCTTGGTTTCGTTGTGCTTTGTTCGTCGGGTGTACGGCCTTCACGGGTTGGTTGCCTGGCGGATGAGGTATGGCGGGGCTTTGTCGGGAATGTCTCGCGGGGGCTGGCTCTATTGTTATTCGGTCGTCGTCATCCCCGGCGATACCTTCTGCTCTCGCGTCCGTCACGCAGTCTTCTTAGAGGGACAAGCGGCGTCCAGCCGCGTGACAGTGAGCAATAACAGGTCTGTGATGCCCTTAGATGTCCTGGGCCGCACGCGCGCTACACTGAAGGAATCAGCGTGTTTCACTCTCCCTGTCCGAAAGGACCGGGTAACCGCTGAACCTCCTTCGTGGTTGGGATTGGGGACTGCAATGATCCCCATGAACCAGGAATCCCTAGTAGGCGCGGGTCACTAGCCCGCGTCGATTACGTCCCTGCCCTTTGTACACACCGCCCGTCGCTACTACCGATTGAATGATTTAGTGAGGCCTTCGGACGGGCTTGTCGGGGTGCCGTCGAGTGGGGAGCAATCTCTGCCCGTGCGGTGCCTACCAACGGCGAGACTGAAAGATGGTCGAACTTGATCCTTTAGAGGAAGTAAAAGTCGTAACAAGGTTTCCGTAGGTGAACCTGCGGAAGGATCATAAACGAACAAGACAAATGTTTTGCGCATATGGCTTTGGTTGAGCACGAAACAACTAAAAGTTGCAAAACAAAAAAAACCCCATCAAAAGTCTTTCGGCGTAAGACATCGTATGAACTATGTGTGGGTTGACGGAAGAAAATCATTTATTTTGAACGGGTATCAGGCGCTCTGATGCGCGGTGGTTTAAAGCGGATTCGCCTTTTCAAATTGATTTTTCTTTCCTCTCGGCTCAAAAAAAAACACAAAGTCTTTCGATTTGGTCTATGGCCGTGAGCAAATTCTTCCTGCTTCGATGGTGAATGTCTCTATAGATTCATTCGACCTTTAGCGGCGCTCACAGTGTTGACGTTAGTAGAGTGAAGAATACGATAGCCCGCCTGGGCCGCGAGTACCGAAGGAACAATAAAGGAGATTTTATAAAGTCTTAGTCCCTAAATCAAACACTTTGAAAAATAAAAACTCGGTGGATGGAGAGTCGGAAAAAAAAAAAAAAAAACATCAAGATTTTGAACGGGTATCAGGCGCTCTGATGCGCGGTGGTTTAAAGCGGATACGCCCAATCGAAATTGTTTTTTTTTTGTTTCTCTCTTCGTCTTCGGGATTTTTTGATTCTCGGTGGGGGACGAAAGTGTGAGACTTTACTCTGGACGTTCTTTTCGGGCGTAGATACTCGTGGTTGCGTGCGTGTGCGTCGTATAGACTAACACTCCAAAGCCCGACACTATGCCGTTGAAAACCGAATGTTTTTTAAGCTTGCCCTTCGCCCTCTCGATGAAGTAGGAAGAATTCAAAATCACAATAACACACTAAACCCAAATTCTAGTACGAGTGTTTATCGGAACATTTTCTTTCTGGCTTTCTTTCTCCGCCCTCGCATTCATTTGCTTGGGCGGGTTGGAGAAAAAGAGAGAAGAAAACGAATATGTCGTTTTATATACGACCCTGAACGGTGGATCACTAGGCTCGTGGATCGATGAAGAGCGCAGCAAAGTGCGCTAATCCATGCGAACTGCAGAACACATGGAGCATCGAAATCTTGAACGTAAATGGCGGCCCAGCTTCTCGCTCGGGCCACATCTGACTGAGGGTCGGTCGAATGATGAACGAACAGAGATTTTTTCAGTCTTGGTTTTGCATGTTGGGTCGCGGCGAGATTTATTTTTCACCCGGCCTGACCGCATAAAAGCTCCCGAATCTCTAACGTCTGGGTGCCGCGCGACTTAAGTGTCCGCGATGCCTCAAATACAAAAAAGGGGGAAAAATAAAAGAAGGTTCGCCCTGTTTTGTTTTTTTCCTCTCTATTCAAAAGAAACCTTTTTCGATGGCAAAACAGATGGGAAATTTTTGAGCCAACTCAAAAAAAAATTTTAGAAATAAACACATCTTCTCGAACAAGGTGTCGGCTGCGTGTGCGCGATATACCGCTTCAACGCGAGTTTAGTTGTGTGTGTGCGCCGGGCGTGTCGAAGTGTCGACCACCGCGAATTATCACTCACTCTAACCGCTCGTTATGCAAGCTTGGTTCGCGCACGACGCGTTGTTTCAATACAAAAAGCCGCAGGACGCCCTGTCACTTTTCGTAAATTAATTTTTGCGAATAACGAGAGACTCGCTTTATTTCGAAAAAAAAAAATTTGAACCGGCAATTATTCAATCTTTCCCGGCTTTAAAACGCCAAAGTCTGCCGAGCTAGATAAAGTGTTGTCTCCTTTTGAAAACAAACAATTCATTCTGACCTCAGTTTAGATGAGACTACCCGCTGAACTTAAGCATATCAGTAAGCGGAGGAAAAGAAACTAACAAGGATTCCCTTAGTAGCGGCGAGCGAACAGGGATGAGCCCAGCACCGAACCTCGCGCCCGGTTGAGCGGGTGCCGAGGAATGTGGTGTTCGGGAGGATCGTGCGCGTCTGTCCGGTATCTATCGTCCAAGTCTCCATGAACGGGGCGAGCAACCCACAGAGGGTGTCAGGCCCGTAGATAAGACGAGCCGAGACCGTGCATCGGATCCCTTCCCAAGAGTCGGGTTGCTTGAGCGTGCAGCCCTAAGCGGGAGGTAAACTCCTTCTAAGGCTAAATATCGCCACGAGACCGATAGCGAACAAGTACCGCGAGGGAAAGTTGAAAAGAACTTTGAAGAGAGAGTTCAAGAGTGCGTGAAACCGTTCAGGGGGTTAAACGGGTGGGCCCTCGAAGGTCGAACAAGTCCCCGCTCCCGGCACTTGGTTGTATGCCCTTAACGCTGCATGGAGACTGCCTGAATTGGCGGCTCTCTTGCATAAGTCGTTCTGCGATCGCAATAGCCACGCCAAGGTCCGCAAGTGGGGGGCCTAGTAGGACTCCGCGACCGACTGGGTGTCTGTTACACGGGGCGTCCGTTAGCGAGTTTCGTGGTTACCTTCGCGGGTGCCGCGATGACGAGCGCGGCGTTTCCCAACAGTACTGCCCGGTCGTGACCTGTCTCCTCCCGGGAGGTGTCGTAGCTTTTTTTTGTAAAAGAG
>NW_025804846.1:0-2500 GCF_021234035.1 Daphnia pulicaria | reverse complement strand
TTGTCGAAAATGAAAATTGAAAAAATTTTCTAAGTCCGAAAAATTGAAAAATTTTTCTAAGTCCCGACGATGGATAGTGAAGCTATAGGCGGCACTGGGACGAGCAAAGACGGCTGAAAAAGAGAGAAAGAGCGAAAGAAAAAAAGTTGGAAAAAATTTCTAAGTCCTAAAATTTCCAAGACCGGTTTTTGGTGGTGACCGGTCGGCGGGTGTGATGGTAAGCCCCGCCTGAGCTCTGGTGAAAGCCCGGCAAAATTTCGGAAATCAACTTTTTCGTACAGTTACTGCCCGGAACATCCACTACTTTCCTATATAGGGAAGAGGTTGTCGAGAAAGAAAAAGTTGAAAAATTTTCTAAGTCCTAAAATTTCCAAGACCGGTTTTTTGGTGGTGACCGGGCGGCAGTTGAGCGGGCGGCCCGGCCTGAGCTCAGGTGAATGTCCGGCAAAAATTCGGAAATCGACTTTTTCGTACAGTTACTGCCCGGAACATCCACTACTTTCCTATATAGGGAAGAGGTTGTCGAAAAAAAGAAAGTTGAAAAAATTTTCTAAGTCCGAAAAATTGAAAAATTTTCTAAGTCCCGACGACGTGGTAGTGACGTGGTTGGCGGGACTTGGACGTATAAAGGCCGATGAAAAAAAATGGAAATGGAAATGAAAATTTCTCGATTTCCGACGACGGTGTTTGGCAACGACTCTCTCGCCCGGCCACTGGTCGGCGCGAGAGAGGAGTGAGCGAGACCCGTCGATTCGAAAAGAGAAGCCGTCACACCGTCGAGGCGTGGCGGCTCTCAAGTGGGTTGGTCGGGCGTGTCGTGATGACTCGCGACCGTAAAAAATTCCCACTCAAATTCTCCCATTTCCGACGACGGTGTTTGGCAACGACTCTCTCGCCCGGCCTCTGGTCGGCGCGAGAGAGGAGTGAGCGAGACCGTCGATTCGAAAAAAAAGCCGTCACACCGTCGAGGCGTGGCGGCTCTCAAATGGGTTGGTCGGGCGTGTCGTGATGACTTGCGACCGTAAAAAATTCCCACTCGTCGAAAATTTTCTAAGTCCCAACTTTGAAAACGACGGTTCCTGAAAGTCGGCTGGCGGTTGGATGGGGCAATGTCCCCGTCCAATCGCTAAAAATGAGCCGGAAAACGGAGACATTATGCGGCGGAAACATTAGTGGTTTTCCTTAGTATAGAAGAGGTCTCGATTCCTAAACTCGGAAAAATTTTCAGAGTCCCAAAAATTTTCGAAGTGTCGAATAGTTTGGTTTCTCGAATTGAAAATTTTTTTCAAATTGCGACATTACGACAAGCAGCGATTGTAAAGCCCGGTCCAAATTTTTCAAACGAGTCTTACTTCTTGTTAGTCCGCCTGGCCGATACCAAAGAATGGCCGACCGTCGACTATCGGGCGAATAGACGGGTGAAAGAAATAAAGTCGAAGCCGGTGGTTGGATAGATATCGAAGGGAAGGCGAAAGAGGCGAAAAGGAAAGCGCGAAATTTCTTTAGTAGCTTCGACGCAAAAACTTTGGTATCGACGGGGAGCTTTGGGAAATGAAACGAAGACGCAGAATGGGAAGTTGTCCGGTTCGGCGTTAGTTGTAGTTTCATTTCCACCGTAGCTGAGCTCCTTTCCGCCCGCCACTTCACATGATTTTAGTTTCGATTCCGTTCGATCGCGCTTGCACTGTCTTTGTTTTTTTTCACTGCTTGGATCGCGGCTTTGCTCTAACCAGTTTAGCCCCATGCGATCAAAAAGTCTTAAAAAAAAAAACCGTTGAACGGAGACGAACTCGATGAGCTGTCGGTGTGTGAAATATCATTCCTTCGGTAAAACCGTTTTCGAAATTTCCGATGGTCGGTATATGTAAAAATATATCCGAACCGCGATGTGGACGGGAATTCAAACGCCCCGCTTCACCGATTGGTGCGACAGCTGAGAAGCTCGTCACTCGATCCAACGACTCTTGGTCGAAAAGTTCAGAAGAGGTGCGCGCGTCAAACATTTTTTTGGTTTCGGACGTTTCGTTTCTTCGGCACGTGTGTTTGTCTGTGGCCGTCTGTGAGAGAAATCGGACGCTTGTTCTTTGTTATTTTACCGTAACAAGACAAGACGGGAAAGATTCTTTCTTCCAAACTTACGGCATCATAACCATCAGCGTTTACCGTCAGCGACGATACGGAAGAGAAAAGAAAATGGTGCGCGTCTTTTCACTTTTTGACACCGTATCAAAAAAAAATTACCGTTCAGGCGGAAATGTGTGTGTGTGTGTGTGAGCCGAGAGATAAAAAATAAAAAGCCACCAAACAGAACGCTTTCAAATTATTTCGTGCGGCGTGCGCATATTTCACATTTTGCCGTTTGACGGAAGCTCGTTGTGTGGAACACAGAAGTGGAGATGGACGGAGTTGAAGGGGGGCGAAGACGGCCCGGTCGGACAAAGTCAAGAGATTGAAATATACGAGAGAATTGGGTGGAAGTGATGGCAAATCTATAAAATTC
>NW_025804845.1:0-29014 GCF_021234035.1 Daphnia pulicaria | reverse complement strand
CCCACTCGCCCATCTCGGCCAATTCTCTTATTTCTCTTATGACAGAAAAATGATGAGAAAGAAGTTTCAGGAGTCAATTCAAATGAGAGTTCCGTAAAATGAAAGTTCAAAAAATCCGAAAAAATGATGAGAAAAGACGTTTCAGAAGGTCAAAGGTCAAAGTTCAAAAAATACAAAAAAATGATAAGAAAAGACGTTTCAGGAGGTCAAAGGTAAAAGTTCAAAAAATCCGAAAAAATGATGAGAAAAGGACGTTTCAGAAGGTCAAAGGTCAAAGTTCAAAAAATCCGAAAAAATGATGAGAAAAGACGTTTCAGGAGGTCAAAGGTCAAAGTTCAAAAATTCCGAAAAAATGATGAGAAAAGACGTTTCAGGAGGTCAAAGGTCAAAGTTCAAAAAATCCGAAAAAATGATGAGAAAAGACGTTTCAGGAGGTCAAAGGTCAAAAATAAAAAAATCCAAAAAAATGCTGAGAAAAGACGTTTCAGGAGTCAATTCAAATGATAGTTCCGTAAAATGAAAGTTCAAAAAATTCAAAAAAAATGATGAGAAAAGACGTTTCAGGAGGTCAAAGGTCACAGTTAAAAAAAATACAAAAAAATGATGAGAAAAGACGTTTAAGGAGGTCAAAGGTCAAAGTTCAAAAAAGCCGAAAAAATGATGAGAAAAGACGTTTCAGGAGGTCAAAGGTCAAAGTTCAAAAAATAAAAAAAATTGATGAGAAAAGACTTTCAGGAGGTGAAGAGGTCCAAAATCAAAAAATCCGAAAAAATTGATGAGAAAAGACGTTTCAGGAGGTCGAAGGTCAAAGTTCAAAAAATCCGAAAAAATGATGAGAAAAGACGTTTCAGGAGTCAATTCAAATGATAGTTCCGTAAAATGAAAGTTCATAAAATCCAAAAAAAAGATGAGAAAAGACGTTTCAGGAGGTCAAAGGTCAAAGTTCAAAAAATACAAAAAATGATGAGAAAAGACGTTTCAGGAGGTCAAAGGTAAAAGTTCAAAAAATCCGAAAAAATGATGAGAAAAAACTTTCACGTGGTGGAGAGGTCCAAAATCAAAAAATCCGAAAAAATGATGAGAAAAGACGTTTCAGGAGGTCAAAGGTCAAAGTTCTAAAAATCCGAAAAAATGATGAGAAAAGACGTTTCAGGAGGTCAAAGGTCAAAGTTCAAAAAGTAAAAAAAAAAATCCATTTCTTGTTGAATGCTTTGAAAAATGAAGAAAATAAAGGAAATAATGCAAAGTTTTGAATGTTTCTTGTTAAATGCGATGAAAAATGAAGAAAATGCAAGGAAATAATGCAATTTTTTTAATGTTTCTATTTGAATGCGATAAAAAATGAAGAAAATAAACTAAATAATGCAATGTTTTTAATGTTTCTTGTTGAATGCGATGAAAAATGAAGAAAATAAAGGAAATAATGATGCGATGCGACTCAGTTGAAAAATTTTGTTTTTTTATCGACGCCTTAGCCCACTCGCCCATTCTCTTATTTCGGATTCGAAACGACATCACAACTCTCTATTGAATTTTTTTTTGTGATCGACGCCTTAGCCCACTCGCCCATCTCGGCCAATTCTCTTATTTCTCTTATGACAGAAAAATGATGAGAAAGAAGTTTCAGGAGTCAATTCAAATGAGAGTTCCGTAAAATGAAAGTTCAAAAAATCCGAAAAAATGATGAGAAAAGACGTTTCAGAAGGTCAAAGGTCAAAGTTCAAAAAATCCGAAAAAATGATGAGAAAAGACGTTTCAGGAGGTCAAAGGTCAAAGTTCAAAAATTCCGAAAAAATGATGAGAAAAGACGTTTCAGGAGGTCAAAGGTCAAAGTTCAAAAAATCCGAAAAAATGATGAGAAAAGACGTTTCAGGAGGTCAAAGGTCAAAATAAAAAAATCCAAAAAAATGCTGAGAAAAGACGTTTCAGGAGTCAATTCAAATGATAGTTCCGTAAAATGAAAGTTCAAAAAATTCAAAAAAAATGATGAGAAAAGACGTTTCAGGAGGTCAAAGGTCACAGTTAAAAAAATACAAAAAAATGATGAGAAAAGACGTTTAAGGAGGTCAAAGGTCAAAGTTCAAAAAAGCCGAAAAAATGATGAGAAAAGACGTTTCAGGAGGTCAAAGGTCAAAGTTCAAAAAATAAAAAAAATTGATGAGAAAAGACTTTCAGGAGGTGAAGAGGTCCAAAATCAAAAAATCCGAAAAAATTGATGAGAAAAGACGTTTCAGGAGGTCGAAGGTCAAAGTTCAAAAAATCCGAAAAAATGATGAGAAAAGACGTTTCAGGAGTCAATTCAAATGATAGTTCCGTAAAATGAAAGTTCATAAAATCCAAAAAAAAGATGAGAAAAGACGTTTCAGGAGGTCAAAGGTCAAAGTTCAAAAAATACAAAAAAATGATGAGAAAAGGACGTTTCAGGAGGTCAAAGGTAAAAGTTCAAAAAATCCGAAAAAATGATGAGAAAAAACTTTCACGTGGTGGAGAGGTCCAAAATCAAAAAATCCGAAAAAATGATGAGAAAAGACGTTTCAGGAGGTCAAAGGTCAAAGTTCTAAAAATCCGAAAAAATGATGAGAAAAGACGTTTCAGGAGGTCAAAGGTCAAAGTTCAAAAAGTAAAAAAAAAAATCCATTTCTTGTTGAATGCTTTGAAAAATGAAGAAAATAAAGGAAATAATGCAAAGTTTGAATGTTTCTTGTTAAATGCGATGAAAAATGAAGAAAATGCAAGGAAATAATGCAATTTTTTAATGTTTCTATTTGAATGCGATAAAAAATGAAGAAAATAAACTAAATAATGCAATGTTTTTAATGTTTTCTTGTTGAATGCGATGAAAAATGAAGAAAATAAAGGAAATAATGATGCGATGCGACTCAGTTGAAAAATTTTGTTTTTTTATCGACGCCTTAGCCCACTCGCCCATTCTCTTATTTCGGATTCGAAACGACATCACAACTCTCTATTGAATTTTTTTTTGTGATCGACGCCTTAGCCCACTCGCCCATCTCGGCCAATTCTCTTATTTCCCTTATGACAGAAAAATGATGAGAAAGACGTTTCAGGAGTCAATTCAAATGATACTTCCGTAAAATGAAAGTTCAAAAAATCAAAAAAAAATGATGAGAAAAGACGTTTCAGGAGGTCAAAGGTCAAAGTTCAAAAAATCCGAAAAAATGATGAGAAAAGACGTTTCAGGAGGTCAAAGGTCAAAGTTCAAAATATCCGAAAAAATGATGAGAAAAGACGTTTCAGGAGGTCAAAGGTCAAAGTTCAAAAAATCCGAAAAAATGATGAAAAAGACCTTTCAGGAGGTCAAAGGTCAAAAATCAAAAAGTCCAAAAAAATGATGAGAAAAGACGTTTCAGGAGTAAATTCAAATGATAGTTCCGTAAAATGAAAGTTCAAAAAATTCAAAAAAATGATGAGAAAAGACGTTTCAGGAGTCAATTCAAATGATAGTTCCGTAAAATGAAAGTTCAAAAAATCAAAAAAAATGATGAGAATAGACGTTTCAAGAGGTCAAAGGTCAAAGTTCAAAAAATACAAAAAAATGATGAGAAAAGACTTTCAGGAGGTGGAGAGGTCCAAAATCAAAAAATCCGAAAAAATGATGAGAAAAGACGTTTCAGAAGGTCAAAGGTCAAAGTTCAAAAAATCCGAAAAAATGATGAGAAAAGACGTTTCAGGAGGTCGAAGATCAAAGTTCAAAAAATCCGAAAAAATGATGAAAAAGACCTTTCAGGAGCTCAAAGGTCAAAAATCAAAACATCCAAAAAAATGATGAGAAAAGACGTTTCAGGAGTCAATTCAAATGATAGTTCCGTAAAATGAAAGTTCAAAAAATTCAAAAAAATGATGAGAAAAGACGTTTCAGGAGGTCAAAGGTCAAAGTTCAAAAAATCCGAAAAAATGATGAGAAAAGTCTTTTAAGAGGTGGAGAGGTCCAAAATCAAAAAATCCGAAAAAATAATGAGAAAAGACGTTTCAGGAGGTCAAAGGTCAAAGTTCTAAAAATCCGAAAAAATGATGAGAAAAGACGTTTCAGGAGGTCAAAGGTCAAAGTTCAAAAAGTAAAAAAAAAAAATCCATTTCTTGTTGAATGCTTTGAAAAATGAAGAAAATAAAGGAAATAATGCAAAGTTTTGAATGTTTCTTGTTTAATGCGATGAAAAATGAAGAAAATGCAAAGAAATAATGCAATTTTTTAATGTTTTTATTTGAATGCGATAAAAAATGAAGAAAGTAAACTAAATAATGCAATGTTTTTAATGTTTCTTGTTGAATGCGATGAAAAATGAAGAAAATAAAGGAAATAATGATGCGATGCGACTCAGTTGAAAAATTTTGTTTTTTTATCGACGCCTTAGCTCACTCGCCCATTCTCTTATTTCGGATTCGAAACGACATCACAACTCTCTATTGAATTTTTTTTTGTGATCGACGCCTTAGCCCACTCGCCCATCTCGGCCAATTCTCTTATTTCTCTTATGACAGAAAAATGATGAGAAAGAAGTATCAGGAGTCAATTCAAATGAGAGTTCCGTAAAATGAAAGTTCAAAAAATCCAAAAAAAATGATGAGAAAAGACGTTTCAGGAGGTCAAAGGTCAAAGTTCAAAAAATCCGAAAAAATTATGAGAAAAGACTTTCAGAAGGTCAAAGGTCAAAGTTCAAAAAATCCGAAAAAAATGATGAGAAAAGACGTTTCAGGAGGTCGAAGGTCAAAGTTCAAAAAATCCGAAAAAATGATGAAAAAGACCTTTCAGGAGGTCAAAGGTCAAAAATCAAAAAATCCAAAAAAAAGATGAGAAAAGACGTTTCAGGAGGTCAAAGGTCAAAGTTCAAAAAATACAAAAAAATGATGAGAAAAGACGTTTCAGGAGGTCAAAGGTAAAAGTTCAAAAAATCCGAAAAAATGATGAGAAAAGACTTTCACGTGGTGGAGAGGTCCAAAATCAAAAAATCCGAAAAAATGATGAGAAAAGATGTTTCAGGAGGTCAGAGGTCAAAGTTCTAAAAATCCGAAAAAATGATGAGAAAAGACGTTTCAGGAGGTCAAAGGTCAAAGTTCAAAAAGTAAAAAAAAAAAATCCATTTCTTGTTGAATGCTTTGAAAAATGAAGAAAATAAAGGAAATAATGCAAAGTTTTGAATGTTTCTTGTTAAATGCGATGAAAAATGAAGAAAATGCAAGGAAATAATGCAATTTTTTAATGTTTCTATTTGAATGCGATAAAAAATGAAGAAAATAAACTAAATAATGCAATGTTTTTAATGTTTCTTGTTGAATGCGATGAAAAATGAAGAAAATAAAGGAAATAATGATGCGATGCGACTCAGTTGAAAATTTTTGTTTTTAATTATCGAGGCCTTAGCCCACTCGCCCATTCTCTTATTTCGGATTCGAAACGACATCACAACTCTCTATTGAATTTTTTTTTGTGATCGACGCCTTAGCCCACTCGCCCATCTCGGCCAATTCTCTTATTTCCCTTATGACAGAAAAATGATGAGAAAGACGTTTCAGGAGTCAATTCAAATGATACTTCCGTAAAATGAAAGTTCAAAAAATCAAAAAAAATGATGAGAAAAGACGTTTCAGGAGGTCAAAGGTCAAAGTTCAAAAAATCCGAAAAAATGATGAGAAAAGACGTTTCAGGAGGTCGAAGGTCAAAGTTCAAAAAATCCGAAAAAATGATGAAAAAGACCTTTCAGGAGGTCAAAGGTCAAAAATCCAAAAATCCAAAAAAATGATGAGAAAAGACGTTTCAGGAGTCAATTCAAATGATAGTTCCGTAAAATGAAAGTTCAAAAAATTCAAAAAAATGATGAGAAAAAATGATGCGATGCGACTCAGTAGAAAAGTTTTGTTTTTTATCGACGCCTTAGCCCACTCGCCCATTCTCTTATTTCGGATTCGAAACGACATCACAACTCTCTATTGAATTTTTTTTTTTGATCGACGCCTTAGCCCACTCGCCCATCTCGGCCAATTCTCTTATTTCTCTTATGACATAAAAATGATGAGAAAGAAGTTTCAGGAGTCAATTCAAATGATACTTCCGTAAAATGAAAGTTCAAAAAATCCAAAAAAAATAATGAGAAAAGACGTTTCAGGAGTCAATTCAAATGATAGTTCCGTAAAATGAAAGTTCAAAAAATCCAAAAAAAATGATGAGAATAGACGTTTCAAGAGGTCAAAGGTCAAAGTTCAAAAAATACAAAAAAATGATGAGAAAAGACTTTCAGGAGGTGGAGAGGTCAAAAATAAAAAAATCCGAAAAAAATGATGAGAAAAGACGTTTCAGGAGGTCGAAGGTCAAAATCAAAAAATCCGAAAAATGATGAGAAAATACTTTTTAGGTCAAAGGTCAAAGTTCAAAAAATACAAAAAAATGATGAAAAAAGACGTTTGAGGAGGTCAAAGGTAAAGTTCAAAAAATCCGATAAAATGATGAGAAAAGACTTTCACGAGGTGGAGAGGTCAAAAATAAAAAAATCCGAAAAAATGATGAGAAAAGACGTTTCAGGAGGTCGAAGGTCAAAGTTCAAAAAATCCGAAAAAATGATGAAAAAGACCTTTCAGGAGGTCAAAGGTCAAAAATCAAAAAATCCAAAAAAATGATGAGAAAAGACGTTTCAGGAGTTAATTCAAATGATAGTTCCGTCAAATGAAAGTTCAAAAAATTCAAAAAAATGATGAGAAAAGACGTTTCAGGAGGTCAAAGGTCAAAGTTCAAAAAATCCGAAAAAATGATGAGAAAAGACGTTTCAGGAGGTCAAAGGTCAAAAATCAAAAAATCCAAAAAAATGCTGAGAAAAGACGTTTCAGGAGTCAATTCAAATGATAGTTCCGTAAAATGAAAATTCAAAAAATCCAAAAAAATGATGAAAAAAGACGTTTCAGGAGGTCAAAGGTCAAAGTTCAAAAAATCCGAAAAAATGATGAGAAAAGTTTTTCAGGAGGTGGAGAGGTCAAAAATAAAAAAATCCGAAAAAATGATGAGAAAAGACGTTTCAGGAGGTCGAAGGTCAAAGTTCAAAAAATCCGAAAAAATGATGAAAAAGACCTTTCAGGAGGTCAAAGGTCAAAAATCAAAAAATCCAAAAAAATGATGAGAAAAGACGTTTCAGGAGTTAATTCAAATGATAGTTCCGTCAAATGAAAGTTCAAAAAATTCAAAAAAATGATGAGAAAAGACGTTTCAAGAGGTCAAAGGTCAAAGTTCAAAAAATCCGAAAAAATGATGAGAAAAGACGTTTCAGGAGGTCAAAGGTCAAAAATCAAAAAATCCAAAAAAATGCTGAGAAAAGACGTTTCAGGAGTCAATTCAAATGATAGTTATGTAAAATGAAAATTCAAAAAATCCAAAAAAATGATGAAAAAAGACGTTTCAGGAGGTCAAAGGTCAAAGTTCAAAAAGCCGAAAAAATGATGAGAAAAGACGTTTCAGGAGGTCAAAGGTCAAAGTTCAAAAAATCCGAAAAAATGATGAGAAAAGACTTTCAGGAGGTGGAGAGGTCAAAAATCAAAAAATCCGAAAAAATGATGAGAAAAGACGTTTCAGGAGGTCGAAGGTCAAAGTTCAAAAAATCCGAAAAAATGATGAGAAAAGACGTTTCAGGAGTCAATTCAAATGATAGTTCCGTAAAATGAAAGTTCATAAAATCCAAAAAAAAGATGAGAAAAGACGTTTCAGGAGGTCAAAGGTCAAAGTTCAAAAAATACAAAAAAATGATGAGAAAAGGACGTTTCAGGAGGTCAAAGGTAAAAGTTCAAAAAATCCGAAAAAATGATGAGAAAAAACTTTCACGTGGTGGAGAGGTCCAAAATCAAAAAATCCGAAAAAATGATGAGAAAAGACGTTTCAGGAGGTCAAAGGTCAAAGTTCTAAAAATCCGAAAAAATGATGAGAAAAGACGTTTCAGGAGGTCAAAGGTCAAAGTTCAAAAAGTAAAAAAAAAAATCCATTTCTTGTTGAATGCTTTGAAAAATGAAGAAAATAAAGGAAATAATGCAAAGTTTTGAATGTTTCTTGTTAAATGCGATGAAAAATGAAGAAAATGCAAGGAAATAATGCAATTTTTTAATGTTTCTATTTGAATGCGATAAAAAATGAAGAAAATAAACTAAATAATGCAATGTTTTTAATGTTTCTTGTTGAATGCGATGAAAAATGAAGAAAATAAAGGAAATAATGATGCGATGCGACTCAGTTGAAAAATTTTGTTTTTTTATCGACGCCTTAGCCCACTCGCCCATTCTCTTATTTCGGATTCGAAACGACATCACAACTCTCTATTGAATTTTTTTTTGTGATCGACGCCTTAGCCCACTCGCCCATCTCGGCCAATTCTCTTATTTCCCTTATGACAGAAAAATGATGAGAAAGACGTTTCAGGAGTCAATTCAAATGATACTTCCGTAAAATGAAAGTTCAAAAAATCAAAAAAAAATGATGAGAAAAGACGTTTTCAGGAGGTCAAAGGTCAAAGTTCAAAAAATCCGAAAAAATGATGAGAAAAGACGTTTCAGGAGGTCAAAGGTCAAAGTTCAAAATATCCGAAAAAATGATGAGAAAAGACGTTTCAGGAGGTCAAAGGTCAAAGTTCAAAAAATCCGAAAAAATGATGAAAAAGACCTTTCAGGAGGTCAAAGGTCAAAAATCAAAAAGTCCAAAAAAATGATGAGAAAAGACGTTTCAGGAGTAAATTCAAATGATAGTTCCGTAAAATGAAAGTTCAAAAAATTCAAAAAAATGATGAGAAAAGACGTTTCAGGAGTCAATTCAAATGATAGTTCCGTAAAATGAAAGTTCAAAAAATCAAAAAAAATGATGAGAATAGACGTTTCAAGAGGTCAAAGGTCAAAGTTCAAAAAATACAAAAAAATGATGAGAAAAGACTTTCAGGAGGTGGAGAGGTCCAAAATCAAAAAATCCGAAAAAATGATGAGAAAAGACGTTTCAGAAGGTCAAAGGTCAAAGTTCAAAAAATCCGAAAAAATGATGAGAAAAGACGTTTCAGGAGGTCGAAGATCAAAGTTCAAAAAATCCGAAAAAATGATGAAAAAGACCTTTCAGGAGCTCAAAGGTCAAAAATCAAAACATCCAAAAAAATGATGAGAAAAGACGTTTCAGGAGTCAATTCAAATGATAGTTCCGTAAAATGAAAGTTCAAAAAATTCAAAAAAATGATGAGAAAAGACGTTTCAGGAGGTCAAAGGTCAAAGTTCAAAAAATCCGAAAAAATGATGAGAAAAGTCTTTTAAGAGGTGGAGAGGTCCAAAATCAAAAAATCCGAAAAAATAATGAGAAAAGACGTTTCAGGAGGTCAAAGGTCAAAGTTCTAAAAATCCGAAAAATGATGAGAAAAGACGTTTCAGGAGGTCAAAGGTCAAAGTTCAAAAAGTAAAAAAAAAAAATCCATTTCTTGTTGAATGCTTTGAAAAATGAAGAAAATAAAGGAAATAATGCAAAGTTTTGAATGTTTCTTGTTTAATGCGATGAAAAATGAAGAAAATGCAAAGAAATAATGCAATTTTTTAATGTTTTTATTTGAATGCGATAAAAAATGAAGAAAGTAAACTAAATAATGCAATGTTTTTAATGTTTCTTGTTGAATGCGATGAAAAATGAAGAAAATAAAGGAAATAATGATGCGATGCGACTCAGTTGAAAAATTTTGTTTTTTTATCGACGCCTTAGCTCACTCGCCCATTCTCTTATTTCGGATTCGAAACGACATCACAACTCTCTATTGAATTTTTTTTTGTGATCGACGCCTTAGCCCACTCGCCCATCTCGGCCAATTCTCTTATTTCTCTTATGACAGAAAAATGATGAGAAAGAAGTATCAGGAGTCAATTCAAATGAGAGTTCCGTAAAATGAAAGTTCAAAAAATCCAAAAAAATGATGAGAAAAGACGTTTCAGGAGGTCAAAGGTCAAAGTTCAAAAAATCCGAAAAAATTATGAGAAAAGACTTTCAGAAGGTCAAAGGTCAAAGTTCAAAAAATCCGAAAAAATGATGAGAAAAGACGTTTCAGGAGGTCGAAGGTCAAAGTTCAAAAAATCCGAAAAAATGATGAAAAAGACCTTTCAGGAGGTCAAAGGTCAAAAATCAAAAAATCCAAAAAAAAGATGAGAAAAGACGTTTCAGGAGGTCAAAGGTCAAAGTTCAAAAAATACAAAAAAATGATGAGAAAAGACGTTTCAGGAGGTCAAAGGTAAAAGTTCAAAAAATCCGAAAAAATGATGAGAAAAGACTTTCACGTGGTGGAGAGGTCCAAAATCAAAAAATCCGAAAAAATGATGAGAAAAGATGTTTCAGGAGGTCAGAGGTCAAAGTTCTAAAAATCCGAAAAAATGATGAGAAAAGACGTTTCAGGAGGTCAAAGGTCAAAGTTCAAAAAGTAAAAAAAAAAAATCCATTTCTTGTTGAATGCTTTGAAAAATGAAGAAAATAAAGGAAATAATGCAAAGTTTTGAATGTTTCTTGTTAAATGCGATGAAAAATGAAGAAAATGCAAGGAAATAATGCAATTTTTTAATGTTTCTATTTGAATGCGATAAAAAATGAAGAAAATAAACTAATAATGCAATGTTTTTAATGTTTCTTGTTGAATGCGATGAAAAATGAAGAAAATAAAGGAAATAATGATGCGATGCGACTCAGTTGAAAATTTTGTTTTTAATTATCGAGGCCTTAGCCCACTCGCCCATTCTCTTATTTCGGATTCGAAACGACATCACAACTCTCTATTGAATTTTTTTTTGTGATCGACGCCTTAGCCCACTCGCCCATCTCGGCCAATTCTCTTATTTCCCTTATGACAGAAAAATGATGAGAAAGACGTTTCAGGAGTCAATTCAAATGATACTTCCGTAAAATGAAAGTTCAAAAAATCAAAAAAAATGATGAGAAAAGACGTTTCAGGAGGTCAAAGGTCAAAGTTCAAAAAATCCGAAAAAATGATGAGAAAAGACGTTTCAGGAGGTCGAAGGTCAAAGTTCAAAAAAATCCGAAAAAATGATGAAAAAGACCTTTCAGGAGGTCAAAGGTCAAAAATCCAAAAATCCAAAAAAAATGATGAGAAAAGACGTTTCAGGAGTCAATTCAAATGATAGTTCCGTAAAATGAAAGTTCAAAAAATTCAAAAAAATGATGAGAAAAAATGATGCGATGCGACTCAGTAGAAAAGTTTTGTTTTTTATCGACGCCTTAGCCCACTCGCCCATTCTCTTATTTCGGATTCGAAACGACATCACAACTCTCTATTGAATTTTTTTTTTTGATCGACGCCTTAGCCCACTCGCCCATCTCGGCCAATTCTCTTATTTCTCTTATGACATAAAAATGATGAGAAAGAAGTTTCAGGAGTCAATTCAAATGATACTTCCGTAAAATGAAAGTTCAAAAAATCAAAAAAAATGATGAGAAAAGACGTTTCAGGAGGTCAAAGGTCAAAGTTCAAAAAATCCGAAAAAATGATGAGAAAAGACGTTTCAGGAGGTCGAAGGTCAAAGTTCAAAAAATCCGAAAAAATGATGAAAAAGACGTTTCAGGAGGTCAAAGGTCAAAAATCAAAAAATCCAAAAAAAATGCTGAGAAAAGACGTTTCAGGAGTCAATTCAAATGATAGTTATGTAAAATGAAAATTCAAAAAATCCAAAAAAAATGATGAAAAAAGACGTTTCAGGAGGTCAAAGGTCAAGTTCAAAAAGCCGAAAAAATGATGAGAAAAGACGTTTCAGGAGGTCAAAGGTCAAAGTTCAAAAAATCCGAAAAAATGATGAGAAAAGACTTTCAGGAGGTGGAGAGGTCAAAAATCAAAAAATCCGAAAAAATGATGAGAAAAGACGTTTCAGAAGGTCAAAGGTCAAAGTTCAATAAATACAAAAAAATGATGAGAAAAGACGTTTCAGGAGGTCAAAGGTCAAAAATCCAAAAATCCAAAAAAATGATGAGAAAAGACGTTTCAGGAGGTCAAAGGTCAAAAATCCAAAAATCCCAAAAAAATGATGAGAAAAGACGTTTCAGGAGGTCAAAGGTCAAAGTTCAAAAAATACAAAAAAATGATGAGAAAAGACGTTTCAGGAGGTCAAAGGTCAAAAATCAAAAAATCCAAAAAAATGATGAGAAAAGACGTTTCAGGAGGTCAAAGGTCAAAGTTCAAAAAATCCGAAAAAATGATGAGAAAAAATGATGCGATGCGACTCAGTAGAAAAGTTTTGTTTTTTATCGACGCCTTAGCCCACTCGCCCATTCTCTTATTTCGGATTCGAAACGACATCACAACTCTCTATTGAATTTTTTTTTTGATCGACGCCTTAGCCCACTCGCCCATCTCGGCCAATTCTCTTATTTCTCTTATGACATAAAAATGATGAGAAAGAAGTTTCAGGAGTCAATTCAAATGATACTTCCGTAAAATGAAAGTTCAAAAAATCCAAAAAAAATAATGAGAAAAGACGTTTCAAGAGTCAATTCAAATGATAGTTCCGTAAAATGAAAGTTCAAAAAATCCAAAAAAATGATGAGAATAGACGTTTTAAGAGGTCAAAGGTCAAAGTTCAAAAAATACAGAAAAAATGATGAGAAAAGACTTTCAGGAGGTGGAGAGGTCAAAAATAAAAAAATCCGAAAAAATGATGAGAAAAGACGTTTCAGGAGGTCGAAGGTCAAAAATCAAAAAATCCGAAAAAATGATGAGAAAATACTTTTTAGGAGGTCAAAGGTCAAAGTTCAAAAAATACAAAAAAATGATGAAAAAAGACGTTTGAGGAGGTCAAAGGTAAAAGTTCAAAAAATCCGATAAAATGATGAGAAAAGACTTTCACGAGGTGGAGAGGGTCAAAAATAAAAAAATCCGAAAAAATGATGAGAAAAGACGTTTCAGGAGGTCGAAGGTCAAAGTTCAAAAAATCCGAAAAAATGATGAAAAAGACCTTTCAGGAGGTCAAAGGTCAAAAATCAAAAAATCCAAAAAAATGATGAGAAAAGACGTTTCAGGAGTTAATTCAAATGATAGTTCCGTCAAATGAAAGTTCAAAAAATTCAAAAAAATGATGAGAAAAGACGTTTCAGGAGGTCAAAGGTCAAAGTTCAAAAAATCCGAAAAAATGATGAGAAAAGACGTTTCAGGAGGTCAAAGGTCAAAAATCAAAAAATCCAAAAAATGCTGAGAAAAGACGTTTCAGGAGTCAATTCAAATGATAGTTCCGTAAAATGAAAATTCAAAAAATCCAAAAAAATGATGAAAAAAGACGTTTCAGGAGGTCAAAGGTCAAAGTTCAAAAAGCCGAAAAAATGATGAGAAAAGACGTTTCAGGAGGTCAAAGGTCAAAGTTCAAAAAATCCGAAAAATGATGAGAAAAGACTTTCAGGAGGTGGAGAGGTCCAAAATCAAAAAATCCGAAAAAATGATGAGAAAAGACGTTTCAGAAGGTCAAAGGTCAAAAATCCAAAAATCCAAAAAAATGATGAGAAAAGACGTTTCAGGAGGTCAAAGGTCAAAAATCCAAAAATCCAAAAAAATTGATGAGAAAAGACGTTTCAGGAGGTCAAAGGTCAAAGTTCAAAAAATACAAAAAAATGATGAGAAAAGACGTTTCAGGAGGTCAAAGGTCAAAAATCAAAAAATCCAAAAAAATGATGAGAAAAGACGTTTCAGGAGGTCAAAGGTCAAAGTTCAAAAAATCCGAAAAAATGATGAGAAAAAATGATGCGATGCGACTCAGTAGAAAAGTTTTGTTTTTTATCGACGCCTTAGCCCACTCGCCCATTCTCTTATTTCGGATTCGAAACGACATCACAACTCTCTATTGAATTTTTTTTTTGATCGACGCCTTAGCCCACTCGCCCATCTCGGCCAATTCTCTTATTTCTCTTATGACATAAAAATGATGAGAAAGAAGTTTCAGGAGTCAATTCAAATGATACTTCCGTAAAATGAAAGTTCAAAAAATCCAAAAAAAATAATGAGAAAAGACGTTTCAAGAGTCAATTCAAATGATAGTTCCGTAAAATGAAAGTTCAAAAAATCCAAAAAAATGATGAGAATAGACGTTTTAAGAGGTCAAAGGTCAAAGTTCAAAAAATACAAAAAAATGATGAGAAAAGACTTTCAGGAGGTGGAGAGGTCAAAAATAAAAAAATCCGAAAAAATGATGAGAAAAGACGTTTCAGGAGGTCGAAGGTCAAAAATCAAAAAATCCGAAAAAATGATGAGAAAATACTTTTTAGGAGGTCAAAGGTCAAAGTTCAAAAAATACAAAAAAATGATGAAAAAAGACGTTTGAGGAGGTCAAAGGTAAAAGTTCAAAAAATCCGATAAAATGATGAGAAAAGACTTTCACGAGGTGGAGAGGTCAAAAATAAAAAAATCCGAAAAAATGATGAGAAAAGACGTTTCAGGAGGTCGAAGGTCAAAGTTCAAAAAATCCGAAAAAATGATGAAAAAGACCTTTCAGGAGGTCAAAGGTCAAAAATCAAAAAATCCAAAAAAATGCTGAGAAAAGACGTTTCAGGAGTCAATTCAAATGATAGTTCCGTAAAATGAAAATTCAAAAAATCCAAAAAAATGATGAAAAAAGACGTTTCAGGAGGTCAAAGGTCAAAGTTCAAAAAGCCGAAAAAATGATGAGAAAAGACGTTTCAGGAGGTCAAAGGTCAAAGTTCAAAAAATCCGAAAAAATGATGAGAAAAGACTTTCAGGAGGTGGAGAGGTCCAAAATCAAAAAATCCGAAAAAATGATGAGAAAAGACGTTTCAGAAGGTCAAAGGTCAAAAATCCAAAAATCCAAAAAAATGATGAGAAAAGACGTTTCAGGAGGTCAAAGGTCAAAAATCCAAAAATCCAAAAAAAATGATGAGAAAAGACGTTTCAGGAGGTCAAAGGTCAAAGTTCAAAAAATACAAAAAAATGATGAGAAAAGACGTTTCAGGAGGTCAAAGGTCAAAAATCAAAAAATCCAAAAAAATGATGAGAAAAGACGTTTCAGGAGGTCAAAGGTCAAAGTTCAAAAAATCCGAAAAAATGATGAGAAAAAATGATGCGATGCGACTCAGTAGAAAAGTTTTGTTTTTTATCGACGCCTTAGCCCACTCGCCCATTCTCTTATTTCGGATTCGAAACGACATCACAACTCTCTATTGAATTTTTTTTTTGATCGACGCCTTAGCCCACTCGCCCATCTCGGCCAATTCTCTTATTTCTCTTATGACATAAAAATGATGAGAAAGAAGTTTCAGGAGTCAATTCAAATGATACTTCCGTAAAATGAAAGTTCAAAAAATCCAAAAAAAATAATGAGAAAAGACGTTTCAAGAGTCAATTCAAATGATAGTTCCGTAAAATGAAAGTTCAAAAAATCCAAAAAAATGATGAGAATAGACGTTTTAAGAGGTCAAAGGTCAAAGTTCAAAAAATACAAAAAAATGATGAGAAAAGACTTTCAGGAGGTGGAGAGGTCAAAAATAAAAAAATCCGAAAAAATGATGAGAAAAGACGTTTCAGGAGGTCGAAGGTCAAAAATCAAAAAATCCGAAAAAATGATGAGAAAATACTTTTTAGGAGGTCAAAGGTCAAAGTTCAAAAAATACAAAAAAATGATGAAAAAAGACGTTTGAGGAGGTCAAAGGTAAAAGTTCAAAAAATCCGATAAAATGATGAGAAAAGACTTTCACGAGGTGGAGAGGTCAAAAAAAAAAAATCCGAAAAAATGATGAGAAAAGACGTTTCAGGAGGTCGAAGGTCAAAGTTCAAAAAATCCGAAAAAATGATGAAAAAGACCTTTCAGGAGGTCAAAGGTCAAAAATCAAAAAATCCAAAAAAATGATGAGAAAAGACGTTTCAGGAGTTAATTCAAATGATAGTTCCGTCAAATGAAAGTTCAAAAAATTCAAAAAAATGATGAGAAAAGACGTTTCAGGAGGTCAAAGGTCAAAGTTCAAAAAATCCGAAAAAATGATGAGAAAAGACGTTTCAGGAGGTCAAAGGTCAAAAATCAAAAAATCCAAAAAAATGCTGAGAAAAGACGTTTCAGGAGTCAATTCAAATGATAGTTCCGTAAAATGAAAATTCAAAAAATCCAAAAAAATGATGAAAAAAGACGTTTCAGGAGGTCAAAGGTCAAAGTTCAAAAAGCCGAAAAAATGATGAGAAAAGACGTTTCAGGAGGTCAAAGGTCAAAGTTCAAAAAATCCGAAAAAATGATGAGAAAAGACTTTCAGGAGGTCAAAGGTCAAAGTTCAAAAAATACCAAAAAATGATGAGAAAAGACTTTCAGGAGGTGGAGAGGTCAAAAATAAAAAAATCCGAAAAAATGATGAGAAAAGACGTTTCAGGAGGTCGAAGGTCAAAGTTCAAAAAATCCGAAAAAATGATGAAAAGGACCTTTCAGGAGGTCAAAGGTCAAAAATCAAAAAATCCAAAAAAATGATGAGAAAAGACGTTTCAGGAGGTCGAAGGTCAAAGTTCAAAAAATCCGAAAAAATGATGAAAAAGACCTTTCAGGAGGTCAAAGGTCAAAAATAAAAAAATCCAAAAAAATGATGAGAAAAGACGTTTCAGGAGTTAATTCAAATGAAAGTTCCGTCAAATGAAAGTTCAAAAAATTCAAAAAAATGATGAAAAAGACCTTTCAGGAGGTCAAAGGTCAAAAATCAAAAAATCCAAAAAAATGATGAGAAAAGACGTTTCAGGAGTTAATTCAAATGATAGTTCCGTCAAATGAAAGTTCAAAAAATTCAAAAAAATGATGAGAAAAGACGTTTCAGAAGGTCAAAGGTCAAAGTTCAAAAAATCCGAAAAAATGATGAGAAAAGACGTTTCAGGAGGTCAAAGGTCAAAAATCAAAAAATCCAAAAAAATGCTGAGAAAAGACGTTTCAGGAGTCAATTCAAATGATAGTTCCGTAAAATGAAAATTCAAAAAATCCAAAAAATTGATGAAAAAAGACGTTTCAGGAGGTCAAAGGTCAAAGTTCAAAAAGCCGAAAAAATGATGAGAAAAGACGTTTCAGGAGGTCAAAGGTCAAAGTTCAAAAAATCCGAAAAAATGATGAGAAAAGACTTTCAGGAGGTGGAGAGGTCCAAAATCAAAAAATCCGAAAAAATGATGAGAAAAGACGTTTCAGAAGGTCAAAGGTCAAAGTTCAAAAAATACAAAAAAATGATGAGAAAAGACGTTTCAGGATGTCAAAGGTCAAAAATCCAAAAATCCAAAAAAATGATGAGAAAAGACGTTTCAGGAGTTAATTCAAATGATAGTTCCGTCAAATGAAAGTTCAAAAAATTCAAAAAAATGATGAGAAAAGACGTTTCAGGAGGTCAAAGGTCAAAGTTCAAAAAATCCGAAAAAATGATGAGAAAAGACGTTTCAGGAGGTCAAAGGTCAAAAATCAAAAAATCCAAAAAAATGCTGAGAAAAGACGTTTCAGGAGTCAATTCAAATGATAGTTCCGTAAAATGAAAATTCAAAAAATCCAAAAAAGGGATGAAAAAAGACGTTTCAGGAGGTCAAAGGTCAAAGTTCAAAAAGCCGAAAAAATGATGAGAAAAGACGTTTCAGGAGGTCAAAGGTCAAAAATCAAAAAATCCAAAAAAATGCTGAGAAAAGACGTTTCAGGAGTCAATTCAAATGATAGTTCCGTAAAATGAAAATTCAAAAAATCCAAAAAAATGATGAAAAAAGACGTTTCAGGAGGTCAAAGGTCAAAGTTCAAAAAGCCGAAAAAATGATGAGAAAAGACGTTTCAGGAGGTCAAAGGTCAAAGTTCAAAAAATCCGAAAAAATGATGAGAAAAGACTTTCAGGAGGTGGAGAGGTCCAAAATCAAAAAATCCGAAAAAATGATGAGAAAAGACGTTTCAGAAGGTCAAAGGTCAAAAATCCAAAAATCCAAAAAAATGATGAGAAAAGACGTTTCAGGAGGTCAAAGGTCAAAAATCCAAAAATCCAAAAAAAATGATGAGAAAAGACGTTTCAGGAGGTCAAAGGTCAAAGTTCAAAAAATACAAAAAAATGATGAGAAAAGACGTTTCAGGAGGTCAAAGGTCAAAAATCAAAAAATCCAAAAAAATGATGAGAAAAGACGTTTCAGGAGGTCAAAGGTCAAAGTTCAAAAAATCCGAAAAAATGATGAGAAAAAATGATGCGATGCGACTCAGTAGAAAAGTTTTGTTTTTTATCGACGCCTTAGCCCACTCGCCCATTCTCTTATTTCGGATTCGAAACGACATCACAACTCTCTATTGAATTTTTTTTTTGATCGACGCCTTAGCCCACTCGCCCATCTCGGCCAATTCTCTTATTTCTCTTATGACATAAAAATGATGAGAAAGAAGTTTCAGGAGTCAATTCAAATGATACTTCCGTAAAATGAAAGTTCAAAAAATCCAAAAAAAATAATGAGAAAAGACGTTTCAAGAGTCAATTCAAATGATAGTTCCGTAAAATGAAAGTTCAAAAAATCCAAAAAAATGATGAGAATAGACGTTTTAAGAGGTCAAAGGTCAAAGTTCAAAAAATACAAAAAAATGATGAGAAAAGACTTTCAGGAGGTGGAGAGGTCAAAAATAAAAAAATCCGAAAAAATGATGAGAAAAGACGTTTCAGGAGGTCGAAGGTCAAAAATCAAAAAATCCGAAAAATGATGAGAAAATACTTTTTAGGAGGTCAAAGGTCAAAGTTCAAAAAATACAAAAAAATGATGAAAAAAGACGTTTGAGGAGGTCAAAGGTAAAAGTTCAAAAAATCCGATAAAATGATGAGAAAAGACTTTCACGAGGTGGAGAGGTCAAAAAAAAAAAATCCGAAAAAATGATGAGAAAAGACGTTTCAGGAGGTCGAAGGTCAAAGTTCAAAAAATCCGAAAAAATGATGAAAAAGACCTTTCAGGAGGTCAAAGGTCAAAAATCAAAAAATCCAAAAAAATGATGAGAAAAGACGTTTCAGGAGTTAATTCAAATGATAGTTCCGTCAAATGAAAGTTCAAAAAATTCAAAAAAATGATGAGAAAAGACGTTTCAGGAGGTCAAAGGTCAAAGTTCAAAAAATCCGAAAAAATGATGAGAAAAGGACGTTTCAGGAGGTCAAAGGTCAAAAATCAAAAAATCCAAAAAAATGCTGAGAAAAGACGTTTCAGGAGTCAATTCAAATGATAGTTCCGTAAAATGAAAATTCAAAAAATCCAAAAAAATGATGAAAAAAGACGTTTCAGGAGGTCAAAGGTCAAAGTTCAAAAAGCCGAAAAAATGATGAGAAAAGACGTTTCAGGAGGTCAAAGGTCAAAGTTCAAAAAAATCCGAAAAAATGATGAGAAAAGACTTTCAGGAGGTCAAAGGTCAAAGTTCAAAAAATACCAAAAAATGATGAGAAAAGACTTTCAGGAGGTGGAGAGGTCAAAAATAAAAAAATCCGAAAAAATGATGAGAAAAGACGTTTCAGGAGGTCGAAGGTCAAAGTTCAAAAAATCCGAAAAAATGATGAAAAGGACCTTTCAGGAGGTCAAAGGTCAAAAATCAAAAAATCCAAAAAAATGATGAGAAAAGACGTTTCAGGAGGTCGAAGGTCAAAGTTCAAAAAATCCGAAAAAATGATGAAAAAGACCTTTCAGGAGGTCAAAGGTCAAAAATAAAAAAATCCAAAAAAATGATGAGAAAAGACGTTTCAGGAGTTAATTCAAATGAAAGTTCCGTCAAATGAAAGTTCAAAAAATTCAAAAAAATGATGAAAAAGACCTTTCAGGAGGTCAAAGGTCAAAAATCAAAAAATCCAAAAAAATGATGAGAAAAGACGTTTCAGGAGTTAATTCAAATGATAGTTCCGTCAAATGAAAGTTCAAAAAATTCAAAAAAATGATGAGAAAAGACGTTTCAGAAGGTCAAAGGTCAAAGTTCAAAAAATCCGAAAAAATGATGAGAAAAGACGTTTCAGGAGGTCAAAGGTCAAAAATCAAAAAATCCAAAAAAATGCTGAGAAAAGACGTTTCAGGAGTCAATTCAAATGATAGTTCCGTAAAATGAAAATTCAAAAAATCCAAAAAATTGATGAAAAAAGACGTTTCAGGAGGTCAAAGGTCAAAGTTCAAAAAGCCGAAAAAATGATGAGAAAAGACGTTTCAGGAGGTCAAAGGTCAAAGTTCAAAAAATCCGAAAAAATGATGAGAAAAGACTTTCAGGAGGTGGAGAGGTCCAAAATCAAAAAATCCGAAAAAATGATGAGAAAAGACGTTTCAGAAGGTCAAAGGTCAAAGTTCAAAAAATACAAAAAAATGATGAGAAAAGACGTTTCAGGATGTCAAAGGTCAAAAATCCCAAAAATCCAAAAAAATGATGAGAAAAGACGTTTCAGGAGTTAATTCAAATGATAGTTCCGTCAAATGAAAGTTCAAAAAATTCAAAAAAATGATGAGAAAAGACGTTTCAGGAGGTCAAAGGTCAAAGTTCAAAAAATCCGAAAAAATGATGAGAAAAAGACGTTTCAGGAGGTCAAAGGTCAAAAATCAAAAAATCCAAAAAAATGCTGAGAAAAGACGTTTCAGGAGTCAATTCAAATGATAGTTCCGTAAAATGAAAATTCAAAAAATCCAAAAAAGGGATGAAAAAAGACGTTTCAGGAGGTCAAAGGTCAAAGTTCAAAAAGCCGAAAAAATGATGAGAAAAGACGTTTCAGGAGGTCAAAGGTCAAAAATCAAAAAATCCAAAAAAATGCTGAGAAAAGACGTTTCAGGAGTCAATTCAAATGATAGTTCCGTAAAATGAAAATTCAAAAAATCCAAAAAAATGATGAAAAAAGACGTTTCAGGAGGTCAAAGGTCAAAGTTCAAAAAGCCGAAAAAATGATGAGAAAAGACGTTTCAGGAGGTCAAAGGTCAAAGTTCAAAAAATCCGAAAAAATGATGAGAAAAGACTTTCAGGAGGTGGAGAGGTCCAAAATCAAAAAATCCGAAAAAATGATGAGAAAAGACGTTTCAGAAGGTCAAAGGTCAAAAATCCAAAAATCCAAAAAAATGATGAGAAAAGACGTTTCAGGAGGTCAAAGGTCAAAAATCCAAAAATCCAAAAAAAATGATGAGAAAAGACGTTTCAGGAGGTCAAAGGTCAAAGTTCAAAAAATACAAAAAAATGATGAGAAAAGACGTTTCAGGAGGTCAAAGGTCAAAAATCAAAAAATCCAAAAAAATGATGAGAAAAGACGTTTCAGGAGGTCAAAGGTCAAAGTTCAAAAAATCCGAAAAAATGATGAGAAAAAATGATGCGATGCGACTCAGTAGAAAAGTTTTGTTTTTTATCGACGCCTTAGCCCACTCGCCCATTCTCTTATTTCGGATTCGAAACGACATCACAACTCTCTATTGAATTTTTTTTTTGATCGACGCCTTAGCCCACTCGCCCATCTCGGCCAATTCTCTTATTTCTCTTATGACATAAAAATGATGAGAAAGAAGTTTCAGGAGTCAATTCAAATGATACTTCCGTAAAATGAAAGTTCAAAAAATCCAAAAAAAATAATGAGAAAAGACGTTTCAAGAGTCAATTCAAATGATAGTTCCGTAAAATGAAAGTTCAAAAAATCCAAAAAAATGATGAGAATAGACGTTTTAAGAGGTCAAAGGTCAAAGTTCAAAAAATACAAAAAAATGATGAGAAAAGACTTTCAGGAGGTGGAGAGGTCAAAAATAAAAAAATCCGAAAAAATGATGAGAAAAGACGTTTCAGGAGGTCGAAGGTCAAAAATCAAAAAATCCGAAAAAATGATGAGAAAATACTTTTTAGGAGGTCAAAGGTCAAAGTTCAAAAAATACAAAAAATGATGAAAAAAGACGTTTGAGGAGGTCAAAGGTAAAAGTTCAAAAAATCCGATAAAATGATGAGAAAAGACTTTCACGAGGTGGAGAGGTCAAAAAAAAAAAATCCGAAAAAATGATGAGAAAAGACGTTTCAGGAGGTCGAAGGTCAAAGTTCAAAAAATCCGAAAAAATGATGAAAAAGACCTTTCAGGAGGTCAAAGGTCAAAAATCAAAAAATCCAAAAAAATGATGAGAAAAGACGTTTCAGGAGTTAATTCAAATGATAGTTCCGTCAAATGAAAGTTCAAAAAAATTCAAAAAAATGATGAGAAAAGACGTTTCAGGAGGTCAAAGGTCAAAGTTCAAAAATCCGAAAAATGATGAGAAAAGACGTTTCAGGAGGTCAAAGGTCAAAAATCAAAAAATCCAAAAAAATGCTGAGAAAAGACGTTTCAGGAGTCAATTCAAATGATAGTTCCGTAAAATGAAAATTCAAAAAATCCAAAAAAATGATGAAAAAAGACGTTTCAGGAGGTCAAAGGTCAAAGTTCAAAAAGCCGAAAAAATGATGAGAAAAGACGTTTCAGGAGGTCAAAGGTCAAAGTTCAAAAAATCCGAAAAAATGATGAGAAAAGACTTTCAGGAGGTCAAAGGTCAAAGTTCAAAAAATACCAAAAAATGATGAGAAAAGACTTTCAGGAGGTGGAGAGGTCAAAAATAAAAAAATCCGAAAAAATGATGAGAAAAGACGTTTCAGGAGGTCGAAGGTCAAAGTTCAAAAAATCCGAAAAAATGATGAAAAGGACCTTTCAGGAGGTCAAAGGTCAAAAATCAAAAAATCCAAAAAAATGATGAGAAAAGACGTTTCAGGAGGTCGAAGGTCAAAGTTCAAAAAATCCGAAAAAATGATGAAAAAGACCTTTCAGGAGGTCAAAGGTCAAAAATAAAAAAATCCAAAAAAATGATGAGAAAAGACGTTTCAGGAGTTAATTCAAATGAAAGTTCCGTCAAATGAAAGTTCAAAAAATTCAAAAAATGATGAAAAAGACCTTTCAGGAGGTCAAAGGTCAAAAATCAAAAAATCCAAAAAAATGATGAGAAAAGACGTTTCAGGAGTTAATTCAAATGATAGTTCCGTCAAATGAAAGTTCAAAAAATTCAAAAAAATGATGAGAAAAGACGTTTCAGAAGGTCAAAGGTCAAAGTTCAAAAAATCCGAAAAAATGATGAGAAAAGACGTTTCAGGAGGTCAAAGGTCAAAAATCAAAAAATCCAAAAAAATGCTGAGAAAAGACGTTTCAGGAGTCAATTCAAATGATAGTTCCGTAAAATGAAAATTCAAAAAATCCAAAAAATTGATGAAAAAAGACGTTTCAGGAGGTCAAAGGTCAAAGTTCAAAAAAGCCGAAAAAATGATGAGAAAAGACGTTTCAGGAGGTCAAAGGTCAAAGTTCAAAAAATCCGAAAAAATGATGAGAAAAGACTTTCAGGAGGTGGAGAGGTCCAAAATCAAAAAATCCGAAAAAATGATGAGAAAAGACGTTTCAGAAGGTCAAAGGTCAAAGTTCAAAAAATACAAAAAAATGATGAGAAAAGACGTTTCAGGATGTCAAAGGTCAAAAATCCAAAAAATCCAAAAAAATGATGAGAAAAGACGTTTCAGGAGTTAATTCAAATGATAGTTCCGTCAAATGAAAGTTCAAAAAATTCAAAAAAATGATGAGAAAAGACGTTTCAGGAGGTCAAAGGTCAAAGTTCAAAAAATCCGAAAAAATGATGAGAAAAGACGTTTCAGGAGGTCAAAGGTCAAAAATCAAAAAATCCAAAAAAATGCTGAGAAAAGACGTTTCAGGAGTCAATTCAAATGATAGTTCCGTAAAATGAAAATTCAAAAAATCCAAAAAAAGGGATGAAAAAAGACGTTTCAGGAGGTCAAAGGTCAAAGTTCAAAAAGCCGAAAAAATGATGAGAAAAGACGTTTCAGGAGGTCAAAGGTCAAAAATCAAAAAATCCAAAAAAATGCTGAGAAAAGACGTTTCAGGAGTCAATTCAAATGATAGTTCCGTAAAATGAAAATTCAAAAAATCCAAAAAAATGATGAAAAAGACGTTTCAGGAGGTCAAAGGTCAAAGTTCAAAAAGCCGAAAAAATGATGAGAAAAGACGTTTCAGGAGGTCAAAGGTCAAAGTTCAAAAAATCCGAAAAAATGATGAGAAAAGACTTTCAGGAGGTGGAGAGGTCCAAAATCAAAAAATCCGAAAAAATGATGAGAAAAGACGTTTCAGAAGGTCAAAGGTCAAAAATCCAAAAATCCAAAAAAATGATGAGAAAAGACGTTTCAGGAGGTCAAAGGTCAAAAATCCAAAAATCCAAAAAAAATGATGAGAAAAGACGTTTCAGGAGGTCAAAGGTCAAAGTTCAAAAAATACAAAAAAATGATGAGAAAAGACGTTTCAGGAGGTCAAAGGTCAAAAATCAAAAAATCCAAAAAAATGATGAGAAAAGACGTTTCAGGAGGTCAAAGGTCAAAGTTCAAAAAATCCGAAAAAATGATGAGAAAAAATGATGCGATGCGACTCAGTAGAAAAGTTTTGTTTTTTATCGACGCCTTAGCCCACTCGCCCATTCTCTTATTTCGGATTCGAAACGACATCACAACTCTCTATTGAATTTTTTTTTTGATCGACGCCTTAGCCCACTCGCCCATCTCGGCCAATTCTCTTATTTCTCTTATGACATAAAAATGATGAGAAAGAAGTTTCAGGAGTCAATTCAAATGATACTTCCGTAAAATGAAAGTTCAAAAAATCCAAAAAAAATAATGAGAAAAGACGTTTCAAGAGTCAATTCAAATGATAGTTCCGTAAAATGAAAGTTCAAAAAATCCAAAAAAATGATGAGAATAGACGTTTTAAGAGGTCAAAGGTCAAAGTTCAAAAAATACAAAAAAATGATGAGAAAAGACTTTCAGGAGGTGGAGAGGTCAAAAATAAAAAAATCCGAAAAAATGATGAGAAAAGACGTTTCAGGAGGTCGAAGGTCAAAAATCAAAAAATCCGAAAAAATGATGAGAAAATACTTTTTAGGAGGTCAAAGGTCAAAGTTCAAAAAATACAAAAAAATGATGAAAAAAGACGTTTGAGGAGGTCAAAGGTAAAAGTTCAAAAAATCCGATAAAATGATGAGAAAAGACTTTCACGAGGTGGAGAGGTCAAAAATAAAAAAATCCGAAAAAATGATGAGAAAAGACGTTTCAGGAGGTCGAAGGTCAAAGTTCAAAAAATCCGAAAAAATGATGAAAAAGACCTTTCAGGAGGTCAAAGGTCAAAAATCAAAAAATCCAAAAAAATGATGAGAAAAGACGTTTCAGGAGTTAATTCAAATGATAGTTCCGTCAAATGAAAGTTCAAAAAATTCAAAAAAATGATGAGAAAAGACGTTTCAGGAGGTCAAAGGTCAAAGTTCAAAAAATCCGAAAAAATGATGAGAAAAGACGTTTCAGGAGGTCAAAGGTCAAAAATCAAAAAATCCAAAAAAATGCTGAGAAAAGACGTTTCAGGAGTCAATTCAAATGATAGTTCCGTAAAATGAAAATTCAAAAAATCCAAAAAAATGATGAAAAAAGACGTTTCAGGAGGTCAAAGGTCAAAGTTCAAAAAGCCGAAAAAATGATGAGAAAAGACGTTTCAGGAGGTCAAAGGTCAAAGTTCAAAAAATCCGAAAAAATGATGAGAAAAGACTTTCAGGAGGTGGAGAGGTCCAAAATCAAAAAATCCGAAAAAATGATGAGAAAAGACGTTTCAGAAGGTCAAAGGTCAAAAATCCAAAAATCCAAAAAAATGATGAGAAAAGACGTTTCAGGAGGTCAAAGGTCAAAAATCCAAAAATCCAAAAAAAATGATGAGAAAAGACGTTTCAGGAGTTAATTCAAATGAAAGTTCCGTAAAATGAAAGTTCAAAAAATCCAAAAAAATGATGAGAATAGACGTTTCAAGAGGTCAAAGGTCAAAGTTCAAAAAATACAAAAAAATGATGAGAAAAGACTTTCAGGAGGTGGAGAGGTCAAAAATAAAAAAATCCGAAAAAATGATGAGAAAAGACGTTTCAGGAGGTCGAAGGTCAAAGTTCAAAAAATCCGAAAAAATGATGAAAAGGACCTTTCAGGAGGTCAAAGGTCAAAAATCAAAAATCCAAAAAAATGATGAGAAAAAGACGTTTCAGGAGGTCGAAGGTCAAAGTTCAAAAAATCCGAAAAAATGATGAAAAAGACCTTTCAGGAGGTCAAAGGTCAAAAATAAAAAAATCCAAAAAAATGATGAGAAAAGACGTTTCAGGAGTTAATTCAAATGAAAGTTCCGTCAAATGAAAGTTCAAAAAATTCAAAAAAATGATGAAAAAGACCTTTCAGGAGGTTAAAGGTCAAAAATCAAAAAATCCAAAAAAATGATGAGAAAAGACGTTTCAGGAGTTAATTCAAATGATAGTTCCGTCAAATGAAAGTTCAAAAAAATTCAAAAAAATGATGAGAAAAGACGTTTCAGAAGGTCAAAGGTCAAAGTTCAAAAAATCCGAAAAAATGATGAGAAAAGACGTTTCAGGAGGTCAAAGGTCAAAAATCAAAAAATCCAAAAAAATGCTGAGAAAAGACGTTTCAGGAGTCAATTCAAATGATAGTTCCGTAAAATGAAAATTCAAAAAATCCAAAAAATTGATGAAAAAAGACGTTTCAGGAGGTCAAAGGTCAAAGTTCAAAAAGCCGAAAAAATGATGAGAAAAGACGTTTCAGGAGGTCAAAGGTCAAAGTTCAAAAAATCCGAAAAAATGATGAGAAAAGACTTTCAGGAGGTGGAGAGGTCCAAAATCAAAAAATCCGAAAAAATGATGAGAAAAGACGTTTCAGAAGGTCAAAGGTCAAAGTTCAAAAAATACAAAAAAATGATGAGAAAAGACGTTTCAGGATGTCAAAGGTCAAAAATCCAAAAATCCAAAAAAATGATGAGAAAAGACGTTTCAGGAGTTAATTCAAATGATAGTTCCGTCAAATGAAAGTTCAAAAAATTCAAAAAAATGATGAGAAAAGACGTTTCAGGAGGTCAAAGGTCAAAGTTCAAAAAATCCGAAAAAATGATGAGAAAAGACGTTTCAGGAGGTCAAAGGTCAAAAATCAAAAAATCCAAAAAAATGCTGAGAAAAGACGTTTCAGGAGTCAATTCAAATGATAGTTCCGTAAAATGAAAATTCAAAAAATCCAAAAAAGGGATGAAAAAAGACGTTTCAGGAGGTCAAAGGTCAAAGTTCAAAAAGCCGAAAAAATGATGAGAAAAGACGTTTCAGGAGGTCAAAGGTCAAAGTTCAAAAAATCCGAAAAAATGATGAGAAAAGACTTTCAGGAGGTGGAGAGGTCCAAAATCAAAAAATCCAAAAAAATGCTGAGAAAAGACGTTTCAGGAGTCAATTCAAATGATAGTTCCGTAAAATGAAAATTCAAAAAATCCAAAAAAATGATGAAAAAAGACGTTTCAGGAGGTCAAAGGTCAAAGTTCAAAAAGCCGAAAAAATGATGAGAAAAGACGTTTCAGGAGGTCAAAGGTCAAAGTTCAAAAAATCCGAAAAAATGATGAGAAAAGACTTTCAGGAGGTGGAGAGGTCCAAAATCAAAAAATCCGAAAAAATGATGAGAAAAGACGTTTCAGAAGGTCAAAGGTCAAAAATCCAAAAATCCAAAAAAATGATGAGAAAAGACGTTTCAGGAGGTCAAAGGTCAAAAATCCAAAAATCCAAAAAAAATGATGAGAAAAGACGTTTCAGGAGGTCAAAGGTCAAAGTTCAAAAAATACAAAAAAATGATGAGAAAAGACGTTTCAGGAGGTCAAAGGTCAAAAATCAAAAAATCCAAAAAAATGATGAGAAAAGACGTTTCAGGAGGTCAAAGGTCAAAGTTCAAAAAATCCGAAAAAATGATGAGAAAAAATGATGCGATGCGACTCAGTAGAAAAGTTTTGTTTTTTATCGACGCCTTAGCCCACTCGCCCATTCTCTTATTTCGGATTCGAAACGACATCACAACTCTCTATTGAATTTTTTTTTTTGATCGACGCCTTAGCCCACTCGCCCATCTCGGCCAATTCTCTTATTTCTCTTATGACATAAAAATGATGAGAAAGAAGTTTCAGGAGTCAATTCAAATGATACTTCCGTAAAATGAAAGTTCAAAAAATCCAAAAAAAATAATGAGAAAAGACGTTTCAAGAGTCAATTCAAATGATAGTTCCGTAAAATGAAAGTTCAAAAAATCCAAAAAAATGATGAGAATAGACGTTTTAAGAGGTCAAAGGTCAAAGTTCAAAAAATACAAAAAAATGATGAGAAAAGACTTTCAGGAGGTGGAGAGGTCAAAAATAAAAAAATCCGAAAAAATGATGAGAAAAGACGTTTCAGGAGGTCGAAGGTCAAAAATCAAAAAATCCGAAAAAATGATGAGAAAATACTTTTTAGGAGGTCAAAGGTCAAAGTTCAAAAAATACAAAAAAATGATGAAAAAAGACGTTTGAGGAGGTCAAAGGTAAAAGTTCAAAAAATCCGATAAAATGATGAGAAAAGACTTTCACGAGGTGGAGAGGTCAAAAATAAAAAAATCCGAAAAAATGATGAGAAAAGACGTTTCAGGAGGTCGAAGGTCAAAGTTCAAAAAATCCGAAAAAATGATGAAAAAGACCTTTCAGGAGGTCAAAGGTCAAAAATCAAAAAATCCAAAAAAATGATGAGAAAAGACGTTTCAGGAGTTAATTCAAATGATAGTTCCGTCAAATGAAAGTTCAAAAAATTCAAAAAAATGATGAGAAAAGACGTTTCAGGAGGTCAAAGGTCAAAGTTCAAAAAATCCGAAAAAATGATGAGAAAAGACGTTTCAGGAGGTCAAAGGTCAAAAATCAAAAAATCAAAAAAAAATGCTGAGAAAAGACGTTTCAGGAGTCAATTCAAATGATAGTTCCGTAAAATGAAAATTCAAAAAATCCAAAAAAATGATGAAAAAAGACGTTTCAGGAGGTCAAAGGTCAAAGTTCAAAAAGCCGAAAAAATGATGAGAAAAGACGTTTCAGGAGGTCAAAGGTCAAAGTTCAAAAAATCCGAAAAAATGATGAGAAAAGACTTTCAGGAGGTGGAGAGATCCAAATCAAAAAATCCGAAAAAATGATGAGAAAAGACGTTTCAGG
>NW_025804844.1:0-35058 GCF_021234035.1 Daphnia pulicaria | reverse complement strand
TCGTTTTTTTGCCCAAAAATAGAGGCAATTTTTGTGTCTGTTTTTTGCCCAAAAATAGAGGCAATTTTTGTGTCTGTTTTTTGCCCAAAAATAGAGGCAATTTTTGTGTCTGTGTTTTGCCCAAAAATAGAGGCCATTTTTGTGTCTGTTTTTTGCCCAAAAATAGAGGCAATTTTTGTGTCTGTTTTTTGCCCAAAAATAGAGGCAATTTTGTCCAAAAGAGGCAATTTTGTGTCTGTTTTTTGCCCAAAAATAGAGGCCATTTTTGTGTCTGTTTTTTGCCCAAAAATAGAGGCCATTTTTGTGTCTGTTTTTTGCCCAAAAATAGAGGCAATTTTTGTGTCTGTTTTTTGCCCAAAAATAGAGGCAATTTTTGTGTCTGTTTTTTGCCCAAAAATAGAGGCCATTTTTGTGTCTGTTTTTTTCCCAAAAATAGAGGCAATTTTTGTGTCTGTTTTTTGCCCAAAAATAGAGGCAATTTTTGTGTCTGTTTTTTGCCCAAAACTAGAGGCAATTTTTGTGTCTGTTTTTTGCCCAAAAATAGAGGCCATTTTTGTGTCTGTTTTTTGCCCAAAAATAGAGGCAATTTTTGTGTCTGTTTTTTTCCCAAAACTAGAGCCAAACTAGAGGCAATTTTGTGTCTGTTTTTTGCCCAAAAATAGAGGCAATTTTTTTGCCCAAAAATAGAGGCAATTTTTGTGTCTGTTTTTTGCCCAAAAATAGAGGCATTTTTGTGTCTGTTTTTTGCCCAAAAATAGAGGCAAATTTTGTGTCTGTTTTTTGCCCAAAAATAGAGGCAATTTTTGTGTCTGTTTTTTGCCCAAAAATAAAGGCCATTTTTGTGTCTGTTTTTTGCCCAAAAATAGAGGCATTTTTGTGTTTGTTTTTTGCCTAAAAATAGAGGCAAATTTTGTGTCTGTTTTTTGCCCAAAAATAGAGGCAATTTTTGTGTCCAAAAAGAGAGGCAATTTTTGTGTCTGTTTTTTGCCCAAAAATAGAGGCCATTTTTGTGTCTGTTTTTGGCCCAAAAATAGAGGCCATTTTTGTGTCTGTTTTTTGCCCAAAAATAGAGGCAATTTTTGTGTCTGTTTTTTTCCCAAAAATAGAGGCAATTTTTGTGTCTGTTTTTTGCCCAAAAATAGAGGCAATTTTTGTGTCTGTTTTTTGCCCAAAACTAGAGGCAATTTTTGTGTCTGTTTTTTGCCCAAAAATAGAGGCCATTTTTGTGTCTGTTTTTTGCCCAAAAATAGAGGCCATTTTTGTGTCTGTTTTTTTCCCAAAAATAGAGGCAATTTTTGTGTCTGTTTTTTGCCCAGAAATAGAGGCAATTTTTGTGTCTGTTTTTTGCCCAAAAATAGAGGCATTTTTGTGTCTGTTTTTTTCCCAAAAATAGAGGCAATTTTTGTGTCTGTTTTTTTCCCAAAAATAGAGGCAATTTTTGTGTCTGTTTTTTTCCCAAAACTAGAGGCAATTTTTGTGTCTGTTTTTTGCCCAAAAATAGAGGCAATTTTTTTGCCCAAAAATAGAGGCAATTTTTGTGTCTGTTTTTTGCCCAAAAATAGAGGCATTTTTGTGTCTGTTTTTTGCCCAAAAATAAAGGCCATTTTTGTGTCTGTTTTTTGCCCAAAAATAGAGGCATTTTTGTGTTTGTTTTTTGCCTAAAAATAGAGGCAAATTTTGTGTCTGTTTTTTGCCCAAAAAGAGAGGCAATTTTTGTGTCCAAAAATAGAGGCAATTTTTGTGTCTGTTTTTTGCCCAAAAATAAAGGCCATTTTTGTGTCTGTTTTTTGCCCAAAAATAGAGGCCATTTTTGTGTCTTTTTTTTGCCCAAAATTAGAGGCCATTTTTGTGTCTGTTTTTTGCCCAAAAATAGAGGCCATTTTTGTGTCTGTTTTTTGCCCAAAAATAGAGGCAATTTTTGTGTCCAAAAATAGAGGCAATTTTTGTGTCTGTTTTTTGCCCAAAAATAGAGGCAATTTTTGTGTCCAAAAAGAGAGGCAATTTTTGTGTCTGTTTTTTGCCCAAAAATAGAGGCCATTTTTGTGTCTGTTTTTGGCCCAAAAATAGAGGCCATTTTTGTGTCTGTTTTTTGCCCAAAAATAGAGGCAATTTTTGTGTCTGTTTTTTGCCCAAAAATAGAGGCAATTTTTGTGTCTGTGTTTTGCCCAAAAATAGAGGCCATTTTTGTGTCTGTTTTTTCCCAAAAATAGAGGCAATTTTTGTGTCTGTTTTTTGCCCAAAAATAGAGGCAATTTTTGTGTCTGTTTTTTGCCCAAAACTAGAGGCAATTTTTGTGTCTGTTTTTTGCCCAAAAATAGAGGCAATTTTTGTGTCTGTGTTTTGCCCAAAAATAGAGGCCATTTTTGTGTCTGTTTTTTGCCCAAAAATAGAGGCAATTTTTGTGTCTGTTTTTTGCCCAAAAATAGAGGCAATTTTTGTGTCTGTTTTTTGCCCAAAAATAGAGGCAATTTTTGTGTCTGTGTTTTGCCCAAAAATAGAGGCCATTTTTGTGTCTGTTTTTTCCCAAAAATAGAGGCAATTTTTGTGTCTGTTTTTTGCCCAAAAATAGAGGCAATTTTTGTGTCCAAAAAGAGAGGCAATTTTTGTGTCTGTTTTTTGCCCAAAAATAGAGGCCATTTTTGTGTCTGTTTTTGGCCCAAAAATAGAGGCCATTTTTGTGTCTGTTTTTTGCCCAAAAATAGAGGCAATTTTTGTGTCTGTTTTTTGCCCAAAAATAGAGGCAATTTTTGTGTCTGTGTTTTGCCCAAAAATAGAGGCCATTTTTGTGTCTGTTTTTTTCCCAAAAATAGAGGCAATTTTTGTGTCTGTTTTTTGCCCAAAAATAGAGGCAATTTTTGTGTCTGTTTTTTGCCCAAAACTAGAGGCAATTTTTGTGTCTGTTTTTTGCCCAAAAATAGAGGCCATTTTTGTGTCTGTTTTTTGCCCAAAAATAGAGGCAATTTTTGTGTCTGTTTTTTTCCCAAAACTAGAGGCAATTTTTGTGTCTGTTTTTTGCCCAAAAATAGAGGCAATTTTTTTGCCCAAAAATAGAGGCAATTTTTGTGTCTGTTTTTTGCCCAAAAATAGAGGCATTTTTGTGTCTGTTTTTTGCCCAAAAATAGAGGCAAATTTTGTGTCTGTTTTTTGCCCAAAAATAGAGGCAATTTTTGTGTCTGTTTTTTGCCCAAAAATAAAGGCCATTTTTGTGTCTGTTTTTTGCCCAAAAATAGAGGCATTTTTGTGTTTGTTTTTTGCCTAAAAATAGAGGCAAATTTTGTGTCTGTTTTTTGCCCAAAAATAGAGGCAATTTTTGTGTCCAAAAAGAGAGGCAATTTTTGTGTCTGTTTTTTGCCCAAAAATAGAGGCCATTTTTGTGTCTGTTTTTGGCCCAAAAATAGAGGCCATTTTTGTGTCTGTTTTTTGCCCAAAAATAGAGGCAATTTTTGTGTCTGTTTTTTTCCCAAAAATAGAGGCAATTTTTGTGTCTGTTTTTTGCCCAAAAATAGAGGCAATTTTTGTGTCTGTTTTTTGCCCAAAACTAGAGGCAATTTTTGTGTCTGTTTTTTGCCCAAAAATAGAGGCCATTTTTGTGTCTGTTTTTTGCCCAAAAATAGAGGCCATTTTTGTGTCTGTTTTTTTCCCAAAAATAGAGGCAATTTTTGTGTCTGTTTTTTGCCCAGAAATAGAGGCAATTTTTGTGTCTGTTTTTTGCCCAAAAATAGAGGCATTTTTGTGTCTGTTTTTTTCCCAAAAATAGAGGCAATTTTTGTGTCTGTTTTTTTCCCAAAAATAGAGGCAATTTTTGTGTCTGTTTTTTTCCCAAAACTAGAGGCAATTTTTGTGTCTGTTTTTTGCCCAAAAATAGAGGCAATTTTTTTGCCCAAAAATAGAGGCAATTTTTGTGTCTGTTTTTTGCCCAAAAATAGAGGCATTTTTGTGTCTGTTTTTTGCCCAAAAATAAAGGCCATTTTTGTGTCTGTTTTTTGCCCAAAAATAGAGGCATTTTTGTGTTTGTTTTTTGCCTAAAAATAGAGGCAAATTTTGTGTCTGTTTTTTGCCCAAAAAGAGAGGCAATTTTTGTGTCCAAAAATAGAGGCAATTTTTGTGTCTGTTTTTTGCCCAAAAATAAAGGCCATTTTTGTGTCTGTTTTTTGCCCAAAAATAGAGGCCATTTTTGTGTCTTTTTTTTGCCCAAAATTAGAGGCCATTTTTGTGTCTGTTTTTTGCCCAAAAATAGAGGCCATTTTTGTGTCTGTTTTTTGCCCAAAAATAGAGGCAATTTTTGTGTCCAAAAATAGAGGCAATTTTTGTGTCTGTTTTTTGCCCAAAAATAGAGGCAATTTTTGTGTCCAAAAAGAGAGGCAATTTTTGTGTCTGTTTTTTGCCCAAAAATAGAGGCCATTTTTGTGTCTGTTTTTTCCCAAAAATAGAGGCAATTTTTGTGTCTGTTTTTTGCCCAAAAATAGAGGCAATTTTTGTGTCCAAAAAGAGAGGCAATTTTTGTGTCTGTTTTTTGCCCAAAAATAGAGGCCATTTTTGTGTCTGTTTTTGGCCCAAAAATAGAGGCCATTTTTGTGTCTGTTTTTTGCCCAAAAATAGAGGCAATTTTTGTGTCTGTTTTTTGCCCAAAAATAGAGGCAATTTTTGTGTCTGTGTTTTGCCCAAAAATAGAGGCCATTTTTGTGTCTGTTTTTTTCCCAAAAATAGAGGCAATTTTTGTGTCTGTTTTTTGCCCAAAAATAGAGGCAATTTTTGTGTCTGTTTTTTGCCCAAAACTAGAGGCAATTTTTGTGTCTGTTTTTTGCCCAAAAATAGAGGCCATTTTTGTGTCTGTTTTTTGCCCAAAAATAGAGGCCATTTTTGTGTCTGTTTTTTCCCAAAAATAGAGGCAATTTTTGTGTCTGTTTTTTGCCCAGAAATAGAGGCAATTTTTGTGTCTGTTTTTTGCCCAAAAATAGAGGCATTTTTGTGTCTGTTTTTTTCCCAAAAATAGAGGCAATTTTTGTGTCTGTTTTTTTCCCAAAAATAGAGGCAATTTTTGTGTCTGTTTTTTTCCCAAAACTAGAGGCAATTTTTGTGTCTGTTTTTTGCCCAAAAATAGAGGCAATTTTTTTGCCCAAAAATAGAGGCAATTTTTGTGTCTGTTTTTTGCCCAAAAATAGAGGCATTTTTGTGTCTGTTTTTTGCCCAAAAATAAAGGCCATTTTTGTGTCTGTTTTTTGCCCAAAAATAGAGGCATTTTTGTGTTTGTTTTTTGCCTAAAAATAGAGGCAAATTTTGTGTCTGTTTTTTGCCCAAAAAGAGAGGCAATTTTTGTGTCCAAAAATAGAGGCCATTTTTGTGTCTTTTTTTTGCCCAAAATTAGAGGCCATTTTTGTGTCTGTTTTTTGCCCAAAAATAGAGGCCATTTTTGTGTCTGTTTTTTGCCCAAAAATAGAGGCAATTTTTGTGTCCAAAAATAGAGGCAATTTTTGTGTCTGTTTTTTGCCCAAAAATAGAGGCAATTTTTGTGTCCAAAAAGAGAGGCAATTTTTGTGTCTGTTTTTTGCCCAAAAATAGAGGCCATTTTTGTGTCTGTTTTTTCCCAAAAATAGAGGCAATTTTTGTGTCTGTTTTTTGCCCAAAAATAGAGGCAATTTTTGTGTCCAAAAAGAGAGGCAATTTTTGTGTCTGTTTTTTGCCCAAAAATAGAGGCCATTTTTGTGTCTGTTTTTGGCCCAAAAATAGAGGCCATTTTTGTGTCTGTTTTTTGCCCAAAAATAGAGGCAATTTTTGTGTCTGTTTTTTGCCCAAAAATAGAGGCAATTTTTGTGTCTGTGTTTTGCCCAAAAATAGAGGCCATTTTTGTGTCTGTTTTTTTCCCAAAAATAGAGGCAATTTTTGTGTCTGTTTTTTGCCCAAAAATAGAGGCAATTTTTGTGTCTGTTTTTTGCCCAAAACTAGAGGCAATTTTTGTGTCTGTTTTTTGCCCAAAAATAGAGGCCATTTTTGTGTCTGTTTTTTGCCCAAAAATAGAGGCCATTTTTGTGTCTGTTTTTTTCCCAAAAATAGAGGCAATTTTTGTGTCTGTTTTTTGCCCAGAAATAGAGGCAATTTTTGTGTCTGTTTTTTGCCCAAAAATAGAGGCATTTTTGTGTCTGTTTTTTTCCCAAAAATAGAGGCAATTTTTGTGTCTGTTTTTTTCCCAAAAATAGAGGCAATTTTTGTGTCTGTTTTTTTCCCAAAACTAGAGGCAATTTTTGTGTCTGTTTTTTGCCCAAAAATAGAGGCAATTTTTTTGCCCAAAAATAGAGGCAATTTTTGTGTCTGTTTTTTGCCCAAAAATAGAGGCATTTTTGTGTCTGTTTTTTGCCCAAAAATAGAGGCAAATTTTGTGTCTGTTTTTTGCCCAAAAATAGAGGCAATTTTTGTGTCTGTTTTTTGCCCAAAAATAAAGGCCATTTTTGTGTCTGTTTTTTGCCCAAAAATAGAGGCATTTTTGTGTTTGTTTTTTGCCTAAAAATAGAGGCAAATTTTGTGTCTGTTTTTTGCCCAAAAAGAGAGGCAATTTTTGTGTCCAAAAATAGAGGCAATTTTTGTGTCTGTTTTTTGCCCAAAAATAAAGGCCATTTTTGTGTCTGTTTTTTGCCCAAAAATAGAGGCCATTTTTGTGTCTTTTTTTTGCCCAAAATTAGAGGCCATTTTTGTGTCTGTTTTTTGCCCAAAAATAGAGGCCATTTTTGTGTCTGTTTTTTGCCCAAAAATAGAGGCAATTTTTGTGTCCAAAAATAGAGGCAATTTTTGTGTCTGTTTTTTGCCCAAAAATAGAGGCAATTTTTGTGTCCAAAAAGAGAGGCAATTTTTGTGTCTGTTTTTTGCCCAAAAATAGAGGCCATTTTTGTGTCTGTTTTTGGCCCAAAAATAGAGGCCATTTTTGTGTCTGTTTTTTGCCCAAAAATAGAGGCAATTTTTGTGTCTGTTTTTTGCCCAAAAATAGAGGCAATTTTTGTGTCTGTGTTTTGCCCAAAAATAGAGGCCATTTTTGTGTCTGTTTTTTTCCCAAAAATAGAGGCAATTTTTGTGTCTGTTTTTTGCCCAAAAATAGAGGCAATTTTTGTGTCTGTTTTTTGCCCAAAACTAGAGGCAATTTTTGTGTCTGTTTTTTGCCCAAAAATTAGAGGCAATTTTTGTGTCTGTGTTTTGCCCAAAAATAGAGGCCATTTTTGTGTCTGTTTTTTGCCCAAAAATAGAGGCAATTTTTGTGTCCAAAAATAGAGGCAATTTTTGTGTCTGTTTTTTGCCCAAAAATAGAGGCAATTTTTGTGTCCAAAAAGAGAGGCAATTTTTGTGTCTGTTTTTTGCCCAAAAATAGAGGCCATTTTTGTGTCTGTTTTTTGCCCAAAAATAGAGGCAATTTTTGTGTCTGTTTTTTGCCCAAAAATAGAGGCAATTTTTGTGTCTGTGTTTTGCCCAAAAATAGAGGCCATTTTTGTGTCTGTTTTTTCCCAAAAATAGAGGCAATTTTTGTGTCTGTTTTTTGCCCAAAAATAGAGGCAATTTTTGTGTCCAAAAAGAGAGGCAATTTTTGTGTCTGTTTTTTGCCCAAAAATAGAGGCCATTTTTGTGTCTGTTTTTGGCCCAAAAATAGAGGCCATTTTTGTGTCTGTTTTTTGCCCAAAAATAGAGGCAATTTTTGTGTCTGTTTTTTGCCCAAAAATAGAGGCAATTTTTGTGTCTGTGTTTTGCCCAAAAATAGAGGCCATTTTTGTGTCTGTTTTTTTCCCAAAAATAGAGGCAATTTTTGTGTCTGTTTTTTGCCCAAAAATAGAGGCAATTTTTGTGTCTGTTTTTTGCCCAAAACTAGAGGCAATTTTTGTGTCTGTTTTTTGCCCAAAAATAGAGGCAATTTTTGTGTCTGTGTTTTGCCCAAAAATAGAGGCCATTTTTGTGTCTGTTTTTTTCCCAAAAATAGAGGCAATTTTTGTGTCTGTTTTTTGCCCAAAAATAGAGGCAATTTTTTTGCCCAAAAATAGAGGCAATTTTTGTGTCTGTTTTTTGCCCAAAAATAGAGGCAATTTTTGTGTCCAAAAAGAGAGGCAATTTTTGTGTCTGTTTTTTGCCTAAAAATAGAGGCCATTTTTGTGTCTGTTTTTTGCCCAAAAATAGAGTCAATTTTTGTGTCTGTTTTTTGCCCAAAAATAGAGGCCATTTTTGTGTCTGTTTTTTGCCCAAAAATAGAGGCATTTTTGTGTCTGTTTTTTTCCCAAAAATAGAGGCAATTTTTGTGTCTGTTTTTTTCCCAAAAATAGAGGCAATTTTTGTGTCCAAAAATAGAGGCAATTTTTGTGTCTGTTTTTTTCCCAAAACTAGAGGCAATTTTTGTGTCTGTTTTTTGCCCAAAAATAGAGGCAATTTTTTTGCCCAAAAATAGAGGCAATTTTTGTGTCTGTTTTTTGCCCAAAAATAGAGGCATTTTTGTGTCTGTTTTTTGCCCAAAAATAGAGGCAAATTTTGTGTCTGTTTTTTGCCCAAAAATAGAGGCAATTTTTGTGTCTGTTTTTTGCCCAAAAATAAAGGCCATTTTTGTGTCTGTTTTTTGCCCAAAATTAGAGGCCATTTTTGTGTCTGTTTTTTGCCCAAAAATAGAGGCATTTTTGTGTCTGTTTTTTGCCTAAAAATAGAGGCAAATTTTGTGTCTGTTTTTTGCCCAAAAAGAGAGGCAATTTTTGTGTCCAAAAATAGAGGCAATTTTTGTGTCTGTTTTTTTGCCTAAAAATAGAGGCAATTTTTGTGTCTGTTTTTGCCCAAAACTAGAGGCAATTTTTGTGTCTGTTTTTTGCCCAAAAATAGAGGCAATTTTTGTGTCTGTGTTTTGCCCAAAAATAGAGGCCATTTTTGTGTCTGTTTTTTTTCCCAAAAATAGAGGCAATTTTTGTGTCTGTTTTTTGCCCAAAAATAGAGGCAATTTTTTTGCCCCAAAAATAGAGGCAATTTTTGTGTCTGTTTTTTGCCCCAAAAATAGAGGCAATTTTTGTGTCCAAAAAGAGAGGCAATTTTTGTGTCTGTTTTTTGCCTAAAAATAGAGGCCATTTTTGTGTCTGTTTTTTGCCCAAAAATAGAGTCAATTTTTGTGTCTGTTTTTTGCCCAAAAATAGAGGCCATTTTTGTGTCTGTTTTTTGCCCAAAATAGAGGCATTTTTGTGGTCTGTTTTTTTTCCCCAAAAATAGAGGCAATTTTTGTGTCTTTTTTTTTTCCCAAAAATAGAGGCAATTTTTGTGTCCAAAAATAGAGGCAATTTTTGTGTCTGTTTTTTTCCCCAAAACTAGAGGCAATTTTTGTGTCTGTTTTTTGCCCAAAAATAGAGGCAATTTTTTTTGCCCAAAAATAGAGGCAATTTTTGTGTCTGTTTTTTGCCCAAAAATAGAGGCATTTTTTGTGTCTGTTTTTTGCCCAAAAATAGAGGCAAATTTTGTGTCTGTTTTTTGCCCAAAAATAGAGGCCATTTTTGTGTCTGGTTTTTTGCCCAAAATTAGAGGCCATTTTGTGTCTGTTTTTTGCCCAAAATAGAGGCATTTTTGTGTCTGTTTTTTGCCTAAAAATAGAGGCAAATTTTGTGTCTGTTTTTTGCCCAAAAAGAGAGGCAATTTTTGTGTCCAAAATAGAGGCAATTTTTGTGACTGTTTTTTGCCTAAAATTAGAGGCAATTTTTGTGTCTGTTTTTTGCCCAAAACTAGAGGCAATTTTTGTGTCTGTTTTTTGCCCAAAAATAGAGGCAATTTTTGTGTCTGTGTTTTGCCCAAAAATAGAGGCCATTTTTGTGTCTGTTTTTTTCCCAAAAATAGAGGCAATTTTTGTGTCTGTTTTTTGCCCAAAATAGAGGCATTTTTGTGTCCTGTTTTTTGCCCAAAATAAAGGCCATTTTTGTGTCTGTTTTTTGCCCAAAAATAGAGGCATTTTTGTGTTTGTTTTTTGCCTAAAAATAGAGGCAAATTTTGTGTCTGTTTTTTGCCCAAAAAGAGAGGCAATTTTTGTGTCCAAAAATAGAGGCAATTTTTGTGTCTGTTTTTTGCCCAAAAATAAAGGCCATTTTTGTGTCTGTTTTTTGCCCAAAAATAGAGGCCATTTTTGTGTCTTTTTTTTGCCCAAAATTAGAGGCCATTTTTGTGTCTGTTTTTTGCCCAAAAATAGAGGCCATTTTTGTGTCTGTTTTTTGCCCAAAAATAGAGGCAATTTTTGTGTCCAAAAATAGAGGCAATTTTTGTGTCTGTTTTTTGCCCAAAAATAGAGGCAATTTTTGTGTCCAAAAAGAGAGGCAATTTTTGTGTCTGTTTTTTGCCCAAAATAGAGGCCATTTTTGTGTCTGTTTTTTCCCAAAATAGAGGCAATTTTTGTGTCTGTTTTTTGCCCAAAAATAGAGGCAATTTTTGTGTCCAAAAAGAGAGGCAATTTTTGTGTCTGTTTTTTGCCCAAAAATAGAGGCCATTTTTGTGTCTGTTTTTGGCCCAAAAAATAGAGGCCATTTTTGTGTCTGTTTTTTGCCCAAAAATAGAGGCAATTTTTGTGTCTGTTTTTTGCCCAAAATAGAGGCAATTTTTGTGTCTGTGTTTTGCCCAAAAATAGAGGCCATTTTTGTGTCTGTTTTTTTCCCAAAAATAGAGGCAATTTTTGTGTCTGTTTTTTGCCCAAAAATAGAGGCAATTTTTGTGTCTGTTTTTTTGCCCAAAACTAGAGGCAAATTTTTGTGTCTGTTTTTTGCCCAAAAATAGAGGCCATTTTTGTGTCTGTTTTTTGCCCAAAAATAGAGGCCATTTTTGTGTCTGTTTTTTTCCCAAAAATAGAGGCAATTTTTGTGTCTGTTTTTTGCCCAGAAATAGAGGCAATTTTTGTGTCTGTTTTTTGCCCAAAATAGAGGCATTTTTGTGTCCTGTTTTTTTCCCAAAAATAGAGGCAATTTTTGTGTCTGTTTTTTTTCCCAAAAATAGAGGCAATTTTTGTGTCTGTTTTTTTCCCCAAAACTAGAGGCAATTTTTGTGTCTGTTTTTTGCCCAAAAATAGAGGCAATTTTTTTGCCCAAAAATAGAGGCAATTTTTGTGTCTGTTTTTTGCCCAAAAATAGAGGCATTTTTGTGTCTGTTTTTTGCCCAAAAATAGAGGCAAATTTTGTGTCTGTTTTTTGCCCAAAAATAGAGGCAATTTTTGTGTCTGTTTTTGCCCAAAAATAAAGCCATTTTTGTGTCTGTTTTTTGCCCAAAAATAGAGGCATTTTTGTGTTTGTTTTTTGCCTAAAAATAGAGGCAAATTTTGTGTCTGTTTTTTGCCCAAAAAGAGAGGCAATTTTTGTGTCCAAAAATAGAGGCAATTTTTGTGTCTGTTTTTTTGCCCAAAAATAAAGGCCATTTTTGTGTCTGTTTTTTGCCCAAAAATAGAGGCCATTTTGTGTCTTTTTTTTGCCCAAAATTAGAGGCCCATTTTTGTGTCTGTTTTTTGCCCAAAAATAGAGGCCATTTTTGTGTCTGTTTTTTGCCCAAAAATAGAGGCAATTTTGTGTCCAAAAATAGAGGCAATTTTGTGCCTGTTTTTTGCCCAAAAATAGAGGGCAATTTTTGTGTCCAAAAAAGAGGCAATTTTTGTGGTCTGTTTTTTGCCCAAAAATAGAGGCCATTTTTGTGTCTGTTTTTGGCCCAAAATAGAGGCCATTTTTGTGTCTGTTTTTTGCCCAAAAATAGAGGCAATTTTTGTGTCTGTTTTTTGCCCAAAAATAGAGGCAATTTTTGTGTCTGTGTTTTGCCCAAAAATAGAGGCCATTTTTGTGTCTGTTTTTTTCCCAAAATAGAGGCATTTTTTGTGTTTGTTTTTTTGCCTAAAAATAGAGGCAAATTTTGTGTCTGTTTTTTTGCCCAAAAAGAGAGGCAATTTTTGTGTCCAAAAATAGAGGCAATTTTTGTGTCTGTTTTTTGCCAAAAATAAAGGCCATTTTTGTGTCTGTTTTTTGCCCAAAAAATAGAGGCCATTTTTGTGTCTTTTTTTTGCCCAAAATTAGAGGCCATTTTTGTGTCTGTTTTTTGCCCAAAAATAGAGGCCATTTTTGTGTCTGTTTTTTGCCCAAAAATAGAGGCAATTTTTGTGGTCCCAAAAATAGAGGCAATTTTTGTGCCTGTTTTTTGCCCAAAAATAGAGGCAATTTTTGTGTCCAAAAAGAGAGGCAATTTTTGTGTCTGTTTTTTGCCCAAAAATAGAGGCCATTTTTGTGTCTGTTTTTGGCCCAAAAATAGAGGCCATTTTTGTGTCTGTTTTTTGCCCAAAAATAGAGGCAATTTTTGTGTCTGTTTTTTGCCCAAAAATAGAGGCAATTTTTGTGTCTGTGTTTTGCCCCAAAATAGAGGCCATTTTTGTGTCTGTTTTTTTCCCAAAAATAGAGGCAATTTTTGTGTCTGTTTTTTGCCCAAAAATAGAGGCAATTTTTGTGTCTGTTTTTTGCCCAAAACTAGAGGCAATTTTTGTGTCTGTTTTTTGCCCAAAAATTAGAGGCAATTTTTGTGTCTGTGTTTTGCCCAAAAATAGAGGCCATTTTTGTGTCTGTTTTTTGCCCAAACATAGAGGCAATTTTTGTGTCCAAAAATAGAGGCAATTTTTGTGTCTGTTTTTTGCCCAAAAATAGAGGCAATTTTTGTGTCCAAAAAGAGAGGCAATTTTTGTGTCTGTTTTTTGCCCAAAAATAGAGGCCATTTTTTGTGTCTGTTTTTTGCCCAAAAATAGAGGCAATTTTTGTGTCTGTTTTTTGCCCAAAAAGAGAGGCAATTTTTGTGTCTGTTTTTTGCCCAAAAATAGAGGCCATTTTTGTGTCTGTTTTTGGCCCAAAATAGAGGCCATTTTTGTGTCTGTTTTTTGCCCAAAAATAGAGGCAATTTTTGTGTCTGTTTTTTGCCCAAAAATAGAGGCAATTTTTGTGTCTGTGTTTTGCCCAAAAATAGAGGCCATTTTTGTGTCTGTTTTTTTCCCAAAAATAGAGGCAATTTTTGTGTCTGTTTTTTTGCCCAAAAATAGAGGCCATTTTTGTGTCTGTTTTTTGCCCAAAAATAGAGGCATTTTGTGTCTGTTTTTTTCCCAAAAATAGAGGCAATTTTTGTGTCTTTTTTTTTTCCCAAAAATAGAGGCAATTTTTGTGTCCAAAAATAGAGGCAATTTTTGTGTCTGTTTTTTTCCCAAAACTAGAGGCAATTTTTGTGTCTGTTTTTTTGCCCAAAAATAGAGGCAATTTTTTTTGCCCAAAAATAGAGGCAATTTTTGTGTCTGTTTTTTGCCCAAAAATAGAGGCATTTTTGTGTCTGTTTTTTGCCCAAAAATAGAGGCAAATTTTGTGTCTGTTTTTTGCCCAAAAATAGAGGCAATTTTTGTGTCTGTTTTTTGCCCAAAATAAAGGCCATTTTTGTGTCTGTTTTTTGCCCAAAAATAGAGGCCATTTTTGTGTCTGTTTTTTGCCCAAAATTAGAGGCCATTTTTGTGTCTGTTTTTTGCCCAAAAATAGAGGCATTTTTGTGTCTGTTTTTTGCCTAAAAATAGAGGCAATTTTGTGTCTGTTTTTTGCCCAAAAGAAGAGGCAATTTTTGTCCAAAAATAGAGCAATTTGTGACTGTTTTTTGCCTAAAAATAGAGGCAATTTTTGTGTCTGTTTTTTGCCCAAAACTAGAGGCAATTTTTGTGTCTGTTTTTTTGCCCAAAAATAGAGGCAATTTTGTGTCTGTGTTTTGCCCAAAAATAGAGGCCATTTTTGTGTCTGTTTTTTTTCCCAAAAATAGAGGCCATTTTTGTGTCTGTTTTTTGCCCAAAAAAATAGAGGCATTTTTGTGTCTGTTTTTTGCCCAAAAATAAGGCATTTTTGTGTCTGTTTTTTGCCCAAAAATAGAGGCATTTTTGTGTTTGTTTTTTGCCTAAAAATAGAGGCCAAATTTTGGTGTCTGTTTTTTTGCCACAAAGAGAGGCAATTTTTTGTGTCCAAAAATAGAGGCATTGTGTCTGTTTTTTGCCCAAAAATAAAGGCCATTTTTGTGTCTGTTTTTTGCCCAAAAATAGAGGCCATTTTTGTGTCTTTTTTTTGCCCAAAATTAGAGGCCATTTTTGTGTCTGTTTTTTGCCCAAAAATAGAGGCCATTTTTGTGTCTGTTTTTTGCCCAAAAATAGAGGCAATTTTTGTGTCCAAAAATAGAGGCAATTTTTGTGTCTGTTTTTTGCCCAAAAATAGAGGCAATTTTTGTGTCCAAAAAGAGAGGCAATTTTTGTGTCTGTTTTTTGCCCAAAAATAGAGGCCATTTTTGTGTCTGTTTTTTCCCAAAAATAAAGGCAATTTTTGTGTCTGTTTTTTGCCCAAAAATAGAGGCAATTTTTGTGTCCAAAAAGAGAGGCAATTTTTGTGTCTGTTTTTTGCCCAAAAATAGAGGCCATTTTTGTGTCTGTTTTTGGCCCAAAAATAGAGGCCATTTTTGTGTCTGTTTTTTGCCCAAAAATAGAGGCAATTTTTGTGTCTGTTTTTTGCCCAAAAATAGAGGCAATTTTTGTGTCTGTGTTTTGCCCAAAAATAGAGGCCATTTTTGTGTCTGTTTTTTTCCCAAAAATAGAGGCAATTTTTGTGTCTGTTTTTTGCCCAAAAATAGAGGCAATTTTTGTGTCTGTTTTTTGCCCAAAACTAGAGGCAATTTTTGTGTCTGTTTTTTGCCCAAAAATAGAGGCCATTTTTGTGTCTGTTTTTTGCCCAAAAATAGAGGCCATTTTTGTGTCTGTTTTTTTCCCAAAAATAGAGGCAATTTTTGTGTCTGTTTTTTGCCCAGAAATAGAGGCAATTTTTGTGTCTGTTTTTTGCCCAAAAATAGAGGCATTTTTGTGTCTGTTTTTTTCCCAAAAATAGAGGCAATTTTTGTGTCTGTTTTTTTCCCAAAAATAGAGGCAATTTTTGTGTCTGTTTTTTTCCCAAAACTAGAGGCAATTTTTGTGTCTGTTTTTTGCCCAAAAATAGAGGCAATTTTTTTGCCCAAAAATAGAGGCAATTTTTGTGTCTGTTTTTTGCCCAAAAATAGAGGCATTTTTGTGTCTGTTTTTTGCCCAAAAATAGAGGCAAATTTTGTGTCTGTTTTTTGCCCAAAAATAGAGGCAATTTTTGTGTCTGTTTTTTGCCCAAAAATAAAGGCCATTTTTGTGTCTGTTTTTTGCCCAAAAATAGAGGCATTTTTGTGTTTGTTTTTTGCCTAAAAATAGAGGCAAATTTTGTGTCTGTTTTTTGCCCAAAAAGAGAGGCAATTTTTGTGTCCAAAAATAGAGGCAATTTTTGTGTCTGTTTTTTGCCCAAAAATAAAGGCCATTTTTGTGTCTGTTTTTTGCCCAAAAATAGAGGCCATTTTTGTGTCTTTTTTTTGCCCAAAATTAGAGGCCATTTTTGTGTCTGTTTTTTGCCCAAAAATAGAGGCCATTTTTGTGTCTGTTTTTTGCCCAAAAATAGAGGCAATTTTTGTGTCCAAAAATAGAGGCAATTTTTGTGTCTGTTTTTTGCCCAAAAATAGAGGCAATTTTTGTGTCCAAAAAGAGAGGCAATTTTTGTGTCTGTTTTTTGCCCAAAAATAGAGGCCATTTTTGTGTCTGTTTTTGGCCCAAAAATAGAGGCCATTTTTGTGTCTGTTTTTTGCCCAAAAATAGAGGCAATTTTTGTGTCTGTTTTTTGCCCAAAAATAGAGGCAATTTTTGTGTCTGTGTTTTGCCCAAAAATAGAGGCCATTTTTGTGTCTGTTTTTTTCCCAAAAATAGAGGCAATTTTTGTGTCTGTTTTTTGCCCAAAAATAGAGGCAATTTTTGTGTCTGTTTTTTGCCCAAAACTAGAGGCAATTTTTGTGTCTGTTTTTTGCCCAAAAATTAGAGGCAATTTTTGTGTCTGTGTTTTGCCCAAAAATAGAGGCCATTTTTGTGTCTGTTTTTTGCCCAAAAATAGAGGCAATTTTTGTGTCCAAAAATAGAGGCAATTTTTGTGTCTGTTTTTTGCCCAAAAATAGAGGCAATTTTTGTGTCCAAAAAGAGAGGCAATTTTTGTGTCTGTTTTTTGCCCAAAAATAGAGGCCATTTTTGTGTCTGTTTTTTGCCCAAAAATAGAGGCAATTTTTGTGTCTGTTTTTTGCCCAAAAATAGAGGCAATTTTTGTGTCTGTGTTTTGCCCAAAAATAGAGGCCATTTTTGTGTCTGTTTTTTCCCAAAAATAGAGGCAATTTTTGTGTCTGTTTTTTGCCCAAAAATAGAGGCAATTTTTGTGTCCAAAAAGAGAGGCAATTTTTGTGTCTGTTTTTTGCCCAAAAATAGAGGCCATTTTTGTGTCTGTTTTTGGCCCAAAAATAGAGGCCATTTTTGTGTCTGTTTTTTGCCCAAAAATAGAGGCAATTTTTGTGTCTGTTTTTTGCCCAAAAATAGAGGCAATTTTTGTGTCTGTGTTTTGCCCAAAAATAGAGGCCATTTTTGTGTCTGTTTTTTTCCCAAAAATAGAGGCAATTTTTGTGTCTGTTTTTTGCCCAAAAATAGAGGCAATTTTTGTGTCTGTTTTTTGCCCAAAACTAGAGGCAATTTTTGTGTCTGTTTTTTGCCCAAAAATAGAGGCAATTTTTGTGTCTGTGTTTTGCCCAAAAATAGAGGCCATTTTTGTGTCTGTTTTTTTCCCAAAAATAGAGGCAATTTTTGTGTCTGTTTTTTGCCCAAAAATAGAGGCAATTTTTTTGCCCAAAAATAGAGGCAATTTTTGTGTCTGTTTTTTGCCCAAAAATAGAGGCAATTTTTGTGTCCAAAAAGAGAGGCAATTTTTGTGTCTGTTTTTTGCCTAAAAATAGAGGCCATTTTTGTGTCTGTTTTTTGCCCAAAAATAGAGTCAATTTTTGTGTCTGTTTTTTGCCCAAAAATAGAGGCCATTTTTGTGTCTGTTTTTTGCCCAAAAATAGAGGCATTTTTGTGTCTGTTTTTTTCCCAAAAATAGAGGCAATTTTTGTGTCTGTTTTTTTCCCAAAAATAGAGGCAATTTTTGTGTCCAAAAATAGAGGCAATTTTTGTGTCTGTTTTTTTCCCAAAACTAGAGGCAATTTTTGTGTCTGTTTTTTGCCCAAAAATAGAGGCAATTTTTTTGCCCAAAAATAGAGGCAATTTTTGTGTCTGTTTTTTGCCCAAAAATAGAGGCATTTTTGTGTCTGTTTTTTGCCCAAAAATAGAGGCAAATTTTGTGTCTGTTTTTTGCCCAAAAATAGAGGCAATTTTTGTGTCTGTTTTTTGCCCAAAAATAAAGGCCATTTTTGTGTCTGTTTTTTGCCCAAAATTAGAGGCCATTTTTGTGTCTGTTTTTTGCCCAAAAATAGAGGCATTTTTGTGTCTGTTTTTTGCCTAAAAATAGAGGCAAATTTTGTGTCTGTTTTTTGCCCAAAAAGAGAGGCAATTTTTGTGTCCAAAAATAGAGGCAATTTTTGTGTCTGTTTTTTGCCTAAAAATAGAGGCAATTTTTGTGTCTGTTTTTTGCCCAAAACTAGAGGCAATTTTTGTGTCTGTTTTTTGCCCAAAAATAGAGGCAATTTTTGTGTCTGTGTTTTGCCCAAAAATAGAGGCCATTTTTGTGTCTGTTTTTTTCCCAAAAATAGAGGCAATTTTTGTGTCTGTTTTTTGCCCAAAAATAGAGGCAATTTTTTTGCCCAAAAATAGAGGCAATTTTTGTGTCTGTTTTTTGCCCAAAAATAGAGGCAATTTTTGTGTCCAAAAAGAGAGGCAATTTTTGTGTCTGTTTTTTGCCTAAAAATAGAGGCCATTTTTGTGTCTGTTTTTTGCCCAAAAATAGAGTCAATTTTTGTGTCTGTTTTTTGCCCAAAAATAGAGGCCATTTTTGTGTCTGTTTTTTGCCCAAAAATAGAGGCATTTTTGTGTCTGTTTTTTTCCCAAAAATAGAGGCAATTTTTGTGTCTTTTTTTTTCCCAAAAATAGAGGCAATTTTTGTGTCCAAAAATAGAGGCAATTTTTGTGTCTGTTTTTTTCCCAAAACTAGAGGCAATTTTTGTGTCTGTTTTTTGCCCAAAAATAGAGGCAATTTTTTTGCCCAAAAATAGAGGCAATTTTTGTGTCTGTTTTTTGCCCAAAAATAGAGGCATTTTTGTGTCTGTTTTTTGCCCAAAAATAGAGGCCATTTTTGTGTCTGTTTTTTTCCCAAAAATAGAGGCAATTTTTGTGTCTGTTTTTTGCCCAAAAATAGAGGCAATTTTTGTGTCTGTTTTTTGCCCAAAACTAGAGGCAATTTTTGTGTCTGTTTTTTGCCCAAAAATAGAGGCAATTTTTGTGTCTGTGTTTTGCCCAAAAATAGAGGCCATTTTTGTGTCTGTTTTTTTCCCAAAAATAGAGGCAATTTTTGTGTCTGTTTTTTGCCCAAAAATAGAGGCAATTTTTTTGCCCAAAAATAGAGGCAATTTTTGTGTCTGTTTTTTGCCCAAAAATAGAGGCAATTTTTGTGTCCAAAAAGAGAGGCAATTTTTGTGTCTGTTTTTTGCCTAAAAATAGAGGCCATTTTTGTGTCTGTTTTTTGCCCAAAAATAGAGTCAATTTTTGTGTCTGTTTTTTGCCCAAAAATAGAGGCCATTTTTGTGTCTGTTTTTTGCCCAAAAATAGAGGCATTTTTGTGTCTGTTTTTTTCCCAAAAATAGAGGCAATTTTTGTGTCTGTTTTTTTCCCAAAAATAGAGGCAATTTTTGTGTCCAAAAATAGAGGCAATTTTTGTGTCTGTTTTTTTCCCAAAACTAGAGGCAATTTTTGTGTCTGTTTTTTGCCCAAAAATAGAGGCAATTTTTTTGCCCAAAAATAGAGGCAATTTTTGTGTCTGTTTTTTGCCCAAAAATAGAGGCATTTTTGTGTCTGTTTTTTGCCCAAAAATAGAGGCAAATTTTGTGTCTGTTTTTTGCCCAAAAATAGAGGCAATTTTTGTGTCTGTTTTTTGCCCAAAAATAAAGGCCATTTTTGTGTCTGTTTTTTGCCCAAAATTAGAGGCCATTTTTGTGTCTGTTTTTTGCCCAAAAATAGAGGCATTTTTGTGTCTGTTTTTTGCCTAAAAATAGAGGCAAATTTTGTGTCTGTTTTTTGCCCAAAAAGAGAGGCAATTTTTGTGTCCAAAAATAGAGGCAATTTTTGTGTCTGTTTTTTGCCTAAAAATAGAGGCAATTTTTGTGTCTGTTTTTTGCCCAAAACTAGAGGCAATTTTTGTGTCTGTTTTTTGCCCAAAAATAGAGGCAATTTTTGTGTCTGTGTTTTGCCCAAAAATAGAGGCCATTTTTGTGTCTGTTTTTTTCCCAAAAATAGAGGCAATTTTTGTGTCTGTTTTTTGCCCAAAAATAGAGGCAATTTTTTTGCCCAAAAATAGAGGCAATTTTTGTGTCTGTTTTTTGCCCAAAAATAGAGGCAATTTTTGTGTCCAAAAAGAGAGGCAATTTTTGTGTCTGTTTTTTGCCTAAAAATAGAGGCCATTTTTGTGTCTGTTTTTTGCCCAAAAATAGAGTCAATTTTTGTGTCTGTTTTTTGCCCAAAAATAGAGGCCATTTTTGTGTCTGTTTTTTGCCCAAAAATAGAGGCATTTTTGTGTCTGTTTTTTTCCCAAAAATAGAGGCAATTTTTGTGTCTTTTTTTTTCCCAAAAATAGAGGCAATTTTTGTGTCCAAAAATAGAGGCAATTTTTGTGTCTGTTTTTTTCCCAAAACTAGAGGCAATTTTTGTGTCTGTTTTTTGCCCAAAAATAGAGGCAATTTTTTTGCCCAAAAATAGAGGCAATTTTTGTGTCTGTTTTTTGCCCAAAAATAGAGGCATTTTTGTGTCTGTTTTTTGCCCAAAAATAGAGGCAAATTTTGTGTCTGTTTTTTGCCCAAAAATAGAGGCAATTTTTGTGTCTGTTTTTTGCCCAAAATAAAGGCCATTTTTGTGTCTGTTTTTTGCCCAAAAATAGAGGCCATTTTTGTGTCTGTTTTTTGCCCAAAATTAGAGGCCATTTTTGTGTCTGTTTTTTGCCCAAAAATAGAGGCATTTTTGTGTCTGTTTTTTGCCTAAAAATAGAGGCAAATTTTGTGTCTGTTTTTTGCCCAAAAAGAGAGGCAATTTTTGTGTCCAAAAATAGAGGCAATTTTTGTGACTGTTTTTTGCCTAAAAATAGAGGCAATTTTTGTGTCTGTTTTTTGCCCAAAACTAGAGGCAATTTTTGTGTCTGTTTTTTGCCCAAAAATAGAGGCAATTTTTGTGTCTGTGTTTTGCCCAAAAATAGAGGCCATTTTTGTGTCTGTTTTTTTCCCAAAAATAGAGGCAATTTTTGTGTCTGTTTTTTGCCCAAAAATAGAGGCAATTTTTTTGCCCAAAAATAGAGGCAATTTTTGTGTCTGTTTTTTGCCCAAAAATAGAGGCAATTTTTGTGTCTGTTTTTTGCCTAAAAATAGAGGCCATTTTTGTGTCTGTTTTTTGCCCAAAAATAGAGTCAATTTTTGTGTCTGTTTTTTGCCCAAAAATAGAGGCCATTTTTGTGTCTGTTTTTTGCCCAAAAATAGAGGCATTTTTGTGTCTGTTTTTTTCCCAAAAATAGAGGCAATTTTTGTGTCTGTTTTTTTCCCAAAAATAGAGGCAATTTTTGTGTCCAAAAATAGAGGCAATTTTTGTGTCTGTTTTTTTCCCAAAACTAGAGGCAATTTTTGTGTCTGTTTTTTGCCCAAAAATAGAGGCAATTTTTTTGCCCAAAAATAGAGGCAATTTTTGTGTCTGTTTTTTGCCCAAAAATAGAGGCATTTTTGTGTCTGTTTTTTGCCCAAAAATAGAGGCAAATTTTGTGTCTGTTTTTTTGCCCAAAAATAGAGGCAATTTTTGTGTCTGTTTTTTGCCCAAAATAAAGGCCATTTTTGTGTCTGTTTTTTGCCCAAAAATAGAGGCCATTTTTGTGTCTGTTTTTTGCCCAAAATTAGAGGCCATTTTTGTGTCTGTTTTTTGCCCAAAAATAGAGGCATTTTTGTGTCTGTTTTTTGCCTAAAAATAGAGGCAAATTTTGTGTCTGTTTTTTGCCCAAAAAGAGAGGCAATTTTTGTGTCCAAAAATAGAGGCAATTTTTGTGACTGTTTTTTGCCTAAAAATAGAGGCAATTTTTGTGTCTGTTTTTTGCCCAAAACTAGAGGCAATTTTTGTGTCTGTTTTTTGCCCAAAAATAGAGGCAATTTTTGTGTCTGTGTTTTGCCCAAAAATAGAGGCCATTTTTGTGTCTGTTTTTTTCCCAAAAATAGAGGCAATTTTTGTGTCTGTTTTTTGCCCAAAAATAGAGGCAATTTTTTTGCCCAAAAATAGAGGCAATTTTTGTGTCTGTTTTTTGCCCAAAAATAGAGGCCATTTTTGTGTCTGTTTTTTGCCTAAAAATAGAGGCCATTTTTGTGTCTGTTTTTTGCCCAAAAATAGAGTCAATTTTTGTGTCTGTTTTTTGCCCAAAAATAGAGGCCATTTTTGTGTCTGTTTTTTGCCCAAAAATAGAGGCATTTTTGTGTCTGTTTTTTTCCCAAAAATAGAGGCAATTTTTGTGTCTGTTTTTTTCCCAAAAATAGAGGCAATTTTTGTGTCCAAAAATAGAGGCAATTTTTGTGTCTGTTTTTTTCCCAAAACTAGAGGCAATTTTTGTGTCTGTTTTTTGCCCAAAAATAGAGGCAATTTTTTTGCCCAAAAATAGAGGCAATTTTTGTGTCTGTTTTTTGCCCAAAAATAGAGGCATTTTTGTGTCTGTTTTTTGCCCAAAAATAGAGGCAAATTTTGTGTCTGTTTTTTGCCCAAAAATAGAGGCAATTTTTGTGTCTGTTTTTTGCCCAAAAATAAAGGCCATTTTTGTGTCTGTTTTTTGCCCAAAAATAGAGGCAATTTTTGTGTCTGTTTTTTGCCCAAAAATAAAGGCCATTTTTGTGTCTGTTTTTTGCCCAAAAATAGAGGCCATTTTTGTGTCTGTTTTTTGCCCAAAATTAGAGGCCATTTTTGTGTCTGTTTTTTTCCCAAAACTAGAGGCAATTTTTGTGTCTGTTTTTTGCCCAAAAATAGAGGCAATTTTTTTGCCCAAAAATAAAGGCAATTTTTGTGTCTGTTTTTTGCCCAAAAATAGAGGCATTTTTGTGTCTGTTTTTTGCCCAAAAATAGAGGCAAATTTTGTGTCTGTTTTTTGCCCAAAAATAGAGGCAATTTTTGTGTCTGTTTTTTGCCCAAAAATAAAGGCCATTTTTGTGTCTGTTTTTTGCCCAAAAATAGAGGCCATTTTTGTGTCTGTTTTTTGCCCAAAATTAGAGGCCATTTTTGTGTCTGTTTTTTGCCCAAAAATAGAGGCATTTTTGTGTCTGTTTTTTGCCTAAAAATAGAGGCAAATTTTGTGTCTGTTTTTTGCCCAAAAATAGAGGCAATTTTTGTGTCTGTTTTTTGCCCAAAATAAAGGCCATTTTTGTGTCTGTTTTTTGCCCAAAAATAGAGGCCATTTTTGTGTCTGTTTTTTGCCCAAAATTAGAGGCCATTTTTGTGTCTGTTTTTTGCCCAAAAATAGAGGCATTTTTGTGTCTGTTTTTTGCCTAAAAATAGAGGCAAATTTTGTGTCTGTTTTTTGCCCAAAAAGAGAGGCAATTTTTGTGTCCAAAAATAGAGGCAATTTTTGTGACTGTTTTTTGCCTAAAAATAGAGGCAATTTTTGTGTCTGTTTTTTGCCCAAAACTAGAGGCAATTTTTGTGTCTGTTTTTTGCCCAAAAATAGAGGCAATTTTTGTGTCTGTGTTTTGCCCAAAAATAGAGGCCATTTTTGTGTCTGTTTTTTTCCCAAAAATAGAGGCAATTTTTGTGTCTGTTTTTTGCCCAAAAATAGAGGCAATTTTTTTGCCCAAAAATAGAGGCAATTTTTGTTTCTGTTTTTTGCCCAAAATTAGAGGCCATTTTTGTGTCTGTTTTTTGCCTAAAAATAGAGGCAAATTTTGTGTCTGTTTTTTGCCCAAAAAGAGAGGCAATTTTTGTGTCCAAAAATAGAGGCAATTTTTGTGACTGTTTTTTGCCTAAAAATAGAGGCAATTTTTGTGTCTGTTTTTTGCCCAAAACTAGAGGCAATTTTTGTGTCTGTTTTTTGCCCAAAAATAGAGGCAATTTTTGTGTCTGTGTTTTGCCCAAAAATAGAGGCCATTTTTGTGTCTGTTTTTTTCCCAAAAATAGAGGCAATTTTTGTGTCTGTTTTTTGCCCAAAAATAGAGGCAATTTTTTTGCCCAAAAATAGAGGCAATTTTTGTGTCTGTTTTTTGCCCAAAAATAGAGGCCATTTTTGTGTCTGTTTTTTGCCTAAAAATAGAGGCCATTTTTGTGTCTGTTTTTTGCCCAAAAATAGAGTCAATTTTTGTGTCTGTTTTTTGCCCAAAAATAGAGGCCATTTTTGTGTCTGTTTTTTGCCCAAAAATAGAGGCATTTTTGTGTCTGTTTTTTTCCCAAAAATAGAGGCAATTTTTGTGTCTGTTTTTTTCCCAAAAATAGAGGCAATTTTTGTGTCCAAAAATAGAGGCAATTTTTGTGTCTGTTTTTTTCCCAAAACTAGAGGCAATTTTTGTGTCTGTTTTTTGCCCAAAAATAGAGGCAATTTTTTTGCCCAAAAATAGAGGCAATTTTTGTGTCTGTTTTTTGCCCAAAAATAGAGGCATTTTTGTGTCTGTTTTTTGCCCAAAAATAGAGGCAAATTTTGTGTCTGTTTTTTGCCCAAAAATAGAGGCAATTTTTGTGTCTGTTTTTTGCCCAAAAATAAAGGCCATTTTTGTGTCTGTTTTTTGCCCAAAAATAGAGGCCATTTTTGTGTCTGTTTTTTGCCCAAAATTAGAGGCCATTTTTGTGTCTGTTTTTTGCCCAAAAATAGAGGCATTTTTGTGTCTGTTTTTTGCCTAAAAATAGAGGCAAATTTTGTGTCTGTTTTTTGCCCAAAAATAGAGGCAATTTTTGTGTCTGTTTTTTGCCCAAAATAAAGGCCATTTTTGTGTCTGTTTTTTGCCCAAAAATAGAGTCAATTTTTGTGTCTGTTTTTTGCCCAAAAATAGAGGCCATTTTTGTGTCTGTTTTTTGCCCAAAAATAGAGGCATTTTTGTGTCTGTTTTTTTCCCAAAAATAGAGGCAATTTTTGTGTCTGTTTTTTTCCCAAAAATAGAGGCAATTTTTGTGTCCAAAAATAGAGGCAATTTTTGTGTCTGTTTTTTTCCCAAAACTAGAGGCAATTTTTGTGTCTGTTTTTTGCCCAAAAATAGAGGCAATTTTTTTGCCCAAAAATAGAGGCAATTTTTGTGTCTGTTTTTTGCCCAAAAATAGAGGCATTTTTGTGTCTGTTTTTTGCCCAAAAATAGAGGCAAATTTTGTGTCTGTTTTTTGCCCAAAAATAGAGGCAATTTTTGTGTCTGTTTTTTGCCCAAAAATAAAGGCCATTTTTGTGTCTGTTTTTTGCCCAAAAATAGAGGCCATTTTTGTGTCTGTTTTTTGCCCAAAATTAGAGGCCATTTTTGTGTCTGTTTTTTGCCTAAAAATAGAGGCAAATTTTGTGTCTGTTTTTTGCCCAAAAATAGAGGCAATTTTTGTGTCTGTTTTTTGCCCAAAATAAAGGCCATTTTTGTGTCTGTTTTTTGCCCAAAAATAGAGGCCATTTTTGTGTCTGTTTTTTGCCCAAAATTAGAGGCCATTTTTGTGTCTGTTTTTTGCCCAAAAATAGAGGCATTTTTGTGTCTGTTTTTTGCCTAAAAATAGAGGCAAATTTTGTGTCTGTTTTTTGCCCAAAAAGAGAGGCAATTTTTGTGTCCAAAAATAGAGGCAATTTTTGTGACTGTTTTTTGCCTAAAAATAGAGGCAATTTTTGTGTCTGTTTTTTGCCCAAAACTAGAGGCAATTTTTGTGTCTGTTTTTTGCCCAAAAATAGAGGCAATTTTTGTGTCTGTGTTTTGCCCAAAAATAGAGGCCATTTTTGTGTCTGTTTTTTTCCCAAAAATAGAGGCAATTTTTGTGTCTGTTTTTTGCCCAAAAATAGTGGCAATTTTTTTGCCCAAAAATAGAGGCAATTTTTGTGTCTGTTTTTTGCCCAAAAATAGAGGCCATTTTTGTGTCTGTTTTTTGCCTAAAAATAGAGGCCATTTTTGTGTCTGTTTTTTGCCCAAAAATAGAGTCAATTTTTGTGTCTGTTTTTTGCCCAAAAATAGAGGCCATTTTTGTGTCTGTTTTTTGCCCAAAAATAGAGGCATTTTTGTGTCTGTTTTTTTCCCAAAAATAGAGGCAATTTTTGTGTCTGTTTTTTTCCCAAAAATAGAGGCAATTTTTGTGTCCAAAAATAGAGGCAATTTTTGTGTCTGTTTTTTTCCCAAAACTAGAGGCAATTTTTGTGTCTGTTTTTTGCCCAAAAATAGAGGCAATTTTTTTGCCCAAAAATAGAGGCAATTTTTGTGTCTGTTTTTTGCCCAAAAATAGAGGCATTTTTGTGTCTGTTTTTTGCCCAAAAATAGAGGCAAATTTTGTGTCTGTTTTTTGCCCAAAAATAGAGGCAATTTTTGTGTCTGTTTTTTGCCCAAAAATAAAGGCCATTTTTGTGTCTGTTTTTTGCCCAAAAATAGAGGCCATTTTTGTGTCTGTTTTTTGCCCAAAATTAGAGGCCATTTTTGTGTCTGTTTTTTGCCCAAAAATAGAGGCATTTTTGTGTCTGTTTTTTGCCTAAAAATAGAGGCAAATTTTGTGTCTGTTTTTTGCCCAAAAAGAGAGGCAATTTTTGTGTCCAAAAATAGAGGCAATTTTGTGTCTGTTTTTTGCCCAAAAATAAAGGCCATTTTTGTGTCTGTTTTTTGCCCAAAAATAGAGGCCATTTTTGTGTCTGTTTTTTGCCCAAAAATAGAGGCCATTTTTGTGTCTGTTTTTTGCCCAAAAATAGAGGCCATTTTTGTGTCTGTTTTTTGCCCAAAAATAGAGGCAATTTTTGTGTCCAAAAATAGAGGCAATTTTTGTGTCTGTTTTTTGCCCAAAAATAGAGGCAATTTTTGTGTCCAAAAAGAGAGGCAATTTTTGTGTCTGTTTTTTGCCCAAAAATAGAGGCCATTTTTGTGTCTGTTTTTGGCCCAAAAATCGAGGCCATTTTTGTGTCTGTTTTTTGCCCAAAAATAGAGGCAATTTTTGTGTCTGTTTTTTGCCCAAAAATAGAGGCAATTTTTGTGTCTGTGTTTTGCCCAAAAATAGAGGCCATTTTTGTGTCTGTTTTTTTTCCCAAAAATAGAGGCAATTTTTGTGTCTGTTTATTGCCCAAAAATAGAGGCAATTTTTGTGTCTGTTTTTTGCCCAAAACTAGAGGCAATTTTTGTGTCTGTTTTTTGCCCAAAAATAGAGGCAATTTTTGTGTCTGTGTTTTGCCCAAAAATAGAGGCCATTTTTGTGTCTGTTTTTTTCCCAAAAATAGAGGCAATTTTTGTGTCTGTTTTTTGCCCAAAAATAGAGGCAATTTTTGTGTCCAAAAATAGAGGCAATTTTTGTGTCTGTTTTCTTCCCAAAACTAGAGGCACTTTTTGTGTCTGTTTTTTGCCCAAAAATAGAGGCAATTTTTTTGCCCAAAAATAGAGGCAATTTTTGTGTCTGTTTTTTGCCCAAAAATAGAGGCATTTTTGTGTCTGTTTTTTGCCCAAAAATAGAGGCAAATTTTGTGTCTGTTTTTTGCCCAAAAATAGAGGCAATTTTTGTGTCTGTTTTTTGCCCAAAAATAAAGGCCATTTTTGTGTCTGTTTTTTGCCCAAAAATAGAGGCCATTTTTGTGTCTGTTTTTTGCCCAAAATTAGAGGCCATTTTTGTGTCTGTTTTTTGCCCAAAAATAGAGGCATTTTTGTGTCTGTTTTTTGCCTAAAAATAGAGGCAAATTTTGTGTCTGTTTTTTGCCCAAAAGAGAGGCAATTTTTGTGTCCAAAAATAGAGGCAATTTTTGTGTCTGTTTTTTTCCCAAAACTAGAGGCAATTTTTGTGTCTGTTTTTTGCCCAAAAATAGAGGCAATTTTTTTGCCCAAAAATAGAGGCAATTTTTGTGTCTGTTTTTTGCCCAAAAATAGAGGCAATTTTTTTGCCTAAAAAATAGAGGCAATTTTTGTGTCTGTTTTTTGCCCCAAAATAGAGGCCATTTTTGTGTCTGTTTTTTCCCAAAAATAGAGGCCATTTTTGTGTCTGTTTTTTGCCCAAAAATAGAGGCATTTTTGTGTCTGTTTTTTGCCCAAAAATAGAGGCAAATTTTGTGTCTGTTTTTTGCCCAAAAATAGAGGCAATTTTTGTGTCTGTTTTTTGCCCAAAAATAAAGGCCATTTTTGTGTCTGTTTTTTGCCCAAAAATAGAGGCAATTTTTGTGTCCAAAAATAGAGGCAATTTTTGTGTCTGTTTTTTGCCCAAAAATAGAGGCAATTTTTGTGTCCCAAAAAGAGAGGCAATTTTTGTGTCTGTTTTTTGCCCAAAATAGAGGCCATTTTTGTGTCTGTTTTTGGCCCAAAAATAGAGGCCATTTTTGTGTCTGTTTTTTTCCCAAAAATAGAGGCAATTTTTGTGTCTGTTTTTTGCCCAAAAATAGAGGCAATTTTTGTGTCTGTGTTTTGCCCAAAAATAGAGGCCATTTTTGTGTCTGTTTTTTTCCCAAAAATAGAGGCAATTTTTGTGTCTGTTTTTTGCCCAAAAATAGAGGCAATTTTTGTGTCTGTTTTTTGCCCAAAACTAGAGGCAATTTTTGTGTCTGTTTTTTGCCCAAAAATAGAGGCAATTTTTGTGTCTGTGTTTTGCCCAAAAATAGAGGCCATTTTTGTGTCTGTTTTTTTCCCAAAAATAGAGGCAATTTTTGTGTCTGTTTTTTGCCCAAAAATAGAGGCAATTTTTTTGCCCAAAAATAGAGGCAATTTTTGTGTCTGTTTTTTGCCCAAAAATAGAGGCAATTTTTGTGTCCAAAAAGAGAGGCAATTTTTGTGTCTGTTTTTTGCCTAAAAATAGAGGCCAGTTTTGTGTCTGTTTTTTGCCCAAAAATAGAGGCAATTTTTGTGTCTGTTTTTTTTCCCAAAAATAGAGGCAATTTTTGTGTCCAAAAATAGAGGCAATTTTTGTGTCTGTTTTTTGCCCAAAAATAAAGGCCATTTTTGTGCCTGTTTTTTGCCCAAAAATAGAGGCCATTTTTGTGTCTGTTTTTTGCCCAAAATTAGAGGCCATTTTTGTGTCTGTTTTTTGCCCAAAAATAGAGGCCATTTTTGTGTCTGTTTTTTGCCCAAAAATAGAGGCAATTTTTGTGTCCAAAAATAGAGGCAATTTTTGTGTCTGTTTTTTGCCCAAAAATAGAGGCAATTTTTGTGTCCAAAAAGAGAGGCAATTTTTGTGTCTGTTTTTTGCCCAAAAATAGAGGCCATTTTTGTGTCTGTTTTTGGCCCAAAAATAGAGGCCATTTTTGTGTCTGTTTTTTTCCCAAAAATAAAGGCAATTTTTGTGTCTGTTTTTTGCCCAAAAATAGAGGCAATTTTTGTGTCTGTGTTTTGCCCAAAAATAGAGGCCATTTTTGTGTCTGTTTTTTTCCCAAAAATAGAGGCAATTTTTGTGTCTGTTTTTTGCCCAAAAATAGAGGCAATTTTTGTGTCTGTTTTTTGCCCAAAACTAGAGGCAATTTTTGTGTCTGTTTTTTGCCCAAAAATAGAGGCAATTTTTTTGCCCAAAAATAGAGGCAATTTTTGTGTCTGTTTTTTGCCCAAAATAGAGGCAATTTTTGTGTCCAAAAAGAGAGGCAATTTTTGTGTCTGTTTTTTGCCTAAAAATAGAGGCCAGTTTTGTGTCTGTTTTTTGCCCAAAAATAGAGGCAATTTTTGTGTCTGTTTTTTTCCCAAAAATAGAGGCAATTTTTGTGTCCAAAAATAGAGGCAATTTTTGTGTCTGTTTTTTGCCCAAAAATAAAGGCCATTTTTGTGCCTGTTTTTTGCCCAAAAATAGAGGCCATTTTTGTGTCTGTTTTTTGCCCAAAATTAGAGGCCATTTTTGTGTCTGTTTTTTGCCCAAAAATAGAGGCCATTTTTGTGTCTGTTTTTTGCCCAAAAATAGAGGCAATTTTTGTGTCCAAAAATAGAGGCAATTTTTTGTGTCTGTTTTTTGCCCAAAAATAGAGGCAATTTTTGTGTCCAAAAAGAGAGGCAATTTTTGTGTCTGTTTTTTGCCCAAAAATAGAGGCCATTTTTGTGTCTGTTTTTGGCCCAAAAATAGAGGCCATTTTTGTGTCTGTTTTTTTCCCAAAAATAAAGGCAATTTTTGTGTCTGTTTTTTGCCCAAAAATAGAGGCAATTTTTGTGTCTGTGTTTTGCCCAAAAATAGAGGCCATTTTTGTGTCTGTTTTTTTCCCAAAAATAGAGGCAATTTTTGTGTCTGTTTTTTGCCCAAAAATAGAGGCAATTTTTGTGTCTGTTTTTTGCCCAAAACTAGAGGCAATTTTTGTGTCTGTTTTTTGCCCAAAAATAGAGGCAATTTTTGTGTCTGTGTTTTGCCCAAAAATAGAGGCCATTTTTGTGTCTGTTTTTTTCCCAAAAATAGAGGCAATTTTTGTGTCTGTTTTTTGCCCAAAAATAGAGGCAATTTTTTTGCCCAAAAATAGAGGCAATTTTTGTGTCTGTTTTTTGCCCAAAAATAGAGGCAATTTTTGTGTCTGTTTTTTGCCCAAAAATAGAGGCAATTTTTGTGTCCAAAAATAGAGGCAATTTTTGTGTCTGTTTTTTGCCCAAAAATAAAGGCCATTTTTGTGCCTGTTTTTTGCCCAAAAATAGAGGCCATTTTTGTGTCTGTTTTTTGCCCAAAATTAGAGGCCATTTTTGTGTCTGTTTTTTGCCCAAAAATAGAGGCCATTTTTGTGTCTGTTTTTTGCCCAAAAATAGAGGCAATTTTTGTGTCCAAAAATAGAGGCAATTTTTGTGTCTGTTTTTTGCCCAAAAATAGAGGCAATTTTTGTGTCCAAAAAGAGAGGCAATTTTTGTGTCTGTTTTTTGCCCAAAAATAGAGGCCATTTTTTGTGTCTGTTTTTGGCCCAAAAATAGAGGCCATTTTTGTGTCTGTTTTTGGCCCAAAAATAGAGGCCATTTTTGTGTCTGTTTTTTTCCCAAAAATAAAGGCAATTTTGTGTCTGTTTTTTGCCCAAAAATAGAGGCAATTTTTGTGTCTGTGTTTTGCCCAAAAATAGAGGCCATTTTTGTGTCTGTTTTTTTCCCAAAAATAGAGGCAATTTTTGTGTCTGTTTTTTGCCCAAAAATAGAGGCAATTTTTGTGTCTGTTTTTTGCCCAAAACTAGAGGCAATTTTTGTGTCTGTTTTTTGCCCAAAAATAGAGGCAATTTTTGTGTCTGTGTTTTGCCCAAAAATAGAGGCCATTTTTGTGTCTGTTTTTTTCCCAAAAATAGAGGCAATTTTGTGTCTGTTTTTTGCCCAAAAATAGAGGCAATTTTTTTGCCCAAAAATAGAGGCAATTTTTGTGTCTGTTTTTTGCCCAAAAATAGAGGCAATTTTTGTGTCCAAAAAGAGAGGCAATTTTTGTGTCTGTTTTTTGCCTAAAAATAGAGGCCAGTTTTGTGTCTGTTTTTTGCCCAAAAATAGAGGCAATTTTTGTGTCTGTTTTTTTCCCAAAAATAGAGGCAATTTTTGTGTCCAAAAATAGAGGCAATTTTTGTGTCTGTTTTTTGCCCAAAAATAAAGGCCATTTTTGTGCCTGTTTTTTGCCCAAAAATAGAGGCCATTTTTGTGTCTGTTTTTTGCCCAAAATTAGAGGCCATTTTTGTGTCTGTTTTTTTGCCAAAAATAGAGGCCATTTTTGTGTCCAAAAATAGAGGCAATTTTTGTGTCTGTTTTTTTGCCCAAAAATAGAGGCAATTTTTGTGTCCAAAAAGAGAGGCAATTTTTGTGTCTGTTTTTTGCCCAAACATAGAGGCCATTTTTGTGTCTGTTTTTGGCCCAAAAATAGAGGCCATTTTTGTGTCTGTTTTTTGCCCAAAAATAGAGGCAATTTTTGTGTCTGTTTTTTGCCCAAAAATAGAGGCAATTTTTGTGTCTGTGTTTTGCCCAAAAATAGAGGCCATTTTTGTGTCTGTTTTTTTCCCAAAAATAGAGGCCATTTTTGTGTCTGTTTTTTTCCCAAAAATAGAGGCAATTTTTGTGTCTGTGTTTTGCCCAAAAATAGAGGCCATTTTTGTGTCTGTTTTTTGCCCAAAACTAGAGGCAATTTTTGTGTCTGTTTTTTGCCCAAAAATAGAGGCAATTTTTGTGTCTGTGTTTTGCCCAAAAATAGAGGCCATTTTTGTGTCTGTTTTTTTCCCCAAAAATAGAGGCAATTTTTGTGTCTGTTTTTTGCCCAAAAATAGAGGCAATTTTTTTTGCCCAAAAATAGAGGCAATTTTTGTGTCTGTTTTTTGCCCAAAAATAGAGGCAATTTTTGTGTCTGTTTTCTTCCCAAAAACTAGAGGCACTTTTTGTGTCTGTTTTTTGCCCAAAACTAGAGGCAATTTTTGTGTCTGTTTTTTGCCCAAAAATAGAGGCAATTTTTGTGTCTGTGTTTTGCCCAAAAATAGAGGCCATTTTTGTGTCTGTTTTTTTCCCAAAAATAGAGGCAATTTTTGTGTCTGTTTTTTGCCCAAAAATAGAGGCAATTTTTTTTGCCCAAAAATAGAGGCAATTTTTGTGTCCAAAAAGAGAGGCAATTTTTGTGTCTGTTTTTTGCCCAAAAATAGAGGCCATTTTTGTGTCTGTTTTTGGCCCAAAAATGGAGGCCATTTTTGTGTCTGTTTTTTGCCCAAAAATAGAGGCAATTTTTGTGTCTGTTTTTTGCCCAAAAATAGAGGCAATTTTTGTGTCTGTGTTTTGCCCCAAAAATAGAGACCATTTTTGTGTCTGTTTTTTTCCCAAAAATAGAGGCAATTTTTGTGTCTGTTTTTTGCCCAAAAATAGAGGCAATTTTTGTGTCTGTTTTTTGCCCAAAACTAGAGGCAATTTTTGTGTCTGTTTTTTGCCCAAAAATAGAGGCAATTTTTGTGTCTGTGTTTTGCCCAAAAATAGAGGCCATTTTTGTGTCTGTTTTTTTCCAAAAATAGAGGCAATTTTTGTGTCTGTTTTTTGCCCAAAAATAGAGGCAATTTTTTTGCCCAAAAATAGAGGCAATTTTTGTGTCTGTTTTTTGCCCAAAAATAGAGGCAATTTTTGTGTCCAAAAAGAGAGGCAATTTTTGTGTCTGTTTTTTGCCCAAAAATAGAGGCAATTTTTGTGTCTGTTTTTTGCCCAAAAATAGAGGCCATTTTTGTGTCAGTTTTTTTCCCAAAAATAGAGGCCATTTTTGTGTCTGTTTTTTTCCCAAAAATAGAGGCAATTTTTGTGTCTGTTTTTTGCCCAAAAATAGAGGCAATTTTTGTGTCTGTTTTTTGCCCAAAAATAGAGGCAATTTTTGTGTCCAAAAAGAGAGGCAATTTTTGTGTCTGTTTTTTGCCTAAAAATAGAGGCCATTTTTGTGTCTGTTTTTTGCCCAAAAATAGAGGCAATTTTTGTGTCTGTTTTTTGCCCAAAAATAGAGGCCATTTTTGTGTCTGTTTTTTCCCAAAAATAGAGGCCATTTTTGTGTCTGTTTTTTTCCCAAAAATAGAGGCAATTTTTGTGTCTGTTTTTTGCCCAAAAATAGAGGCAATTTTTGTGTCTGTGTTTTGCCCAAAAATAGAGGCCATTTTTGTGTCTGTTTTTTTCCCAAAAATAGAGGCAATTTTTGTGTCTGTTTTTTGCCCAAAAATAGAGGCAATTTTTTTGCCCAAAAATAGAGGCAATTTTTGTGTCTGTTTTTTGCCCAAAAATAGAGGCAATTTTTGTGTCCAAAAAGAGAGGCAATTTTTGTGTCTGTTTTTTGCCTAAAAATAGAGGCCATTTTTGTGTCTGTTTTTTGCCCAAAAATAGAGGCAATTTTTGTGTCTGTTTTTTGCCCAAAAATAGAGGCCATTTTTGTGTCTGTTTTTTCCCAAAAATAGAGGCCATTTTGTGTCTGTTTTTTTTTCCCAAAAATAGAGGCAATTTTTGTGTCTGTTTTTTGCCCAAAAATAGAGGCAATTTTTTTGCCCAAAAATAGAGGCAATTTTTGTGTCTGTTTTTTGCCCAAAAATAGAGGCAATTTTTGTGTCCAAAAAGAGAGGCAATTTTTGTGTCTGTTTTTTGCCCAAAAATAGAGGCCATTTTTGTGTCTGTTTTTGGCCCAAAAATAGAGGCCATTTTTGTGTCTGTGTTTTGCCCAAAAATAGAGGCCATTTTTGTGTCTGTTTTTTTCCCAAAAATAGAGGCAATTTTTGTGTCTGTTTTTTGCCCAAAATAGAGGCAATTTTTGTGTCTGTTTTTGCCCAAAACTAGAGGCAATTTTTGTGTCTGTTTTTTGCCCAAAAATAGAGGCAATTTTGTGTCTGTGTTTTGCCCAAAAATAGAGGCCATTTTTGTGTCTGTTTTTTTCCCAAAAATAGAGGCAATTTTTGTGTCTGTTTTTTGCCCAAAAATAGAGGCAATTTTTTTGCCCAAAAATAGAGGCAATTTTTGTGTCTGTTTTTTGCCCAAAAATAGAGGCAATTTTTGTGTCCAAAAAGAGAGGCAATTTTTGTGTCTGTTTTTTTGCCCAAAAATAGAGGCAATTTTTGTGTCTGTTTTTTGCCCAAAAATAGAGGCCATTTTTGTGTCAGTTTTTTCCAAAAATAGAGGCCATTTTTGTGTCTGTTTTTTTCCCAAAAATAGAGGCAATTTTTTGTGTCTGTTTTTTGCCCAAAAATAGAGGCAATTTTTTTGCCCAAAAATAGAGGCAATTTTTGTGTCTGTTTTTTGCCCAAAAATAGAGGCAATTTTTGTGTCCAAAAAGAGAGGCAATTTTTGTGTCTGTTTTTTGCTCAAAAATAGAGGCCATTTTTGTGTCTGTTTTTGGCCCAAAAATAGAGGCCATTTTTGTGTCTGTTTTTTGCCCAAAAATAGAGGCAATTTTTGTGTCTGTTTTTTGCCCAAAAATAGAGGCAATTTTTGTGTCCAAAAAGAGAGGCAATTTTTGTGTCTGTTTTTTGCCTAAAAAATAGAGGCCATTTTTGTGTCTGTTTTTTGCCCAAAAATAGAGGCAATTTTTGTGTCTGTTTTTTTGCCCCAAAAATAGAGGCCATTTTTGTGTCTGTTTTTTCCCAAAAATAGAGGCCATTTTTTGTGTCTGTTTTTTTCCCAAAAATAGAGGCAATTTTTGTGTCTGTTTTTTGCCCAAAAATAGAGGCAATTTTTGTGTCTGTGTTTTGCCCAAAAATAGAGGCCATTTTTGTGTCTGTTTTTTTCCCAAAAATAGAGGCAATTTTTGTGTCTGTTTTTGCCCAAAAATAGAGGCAATTTTTTTGCCCAAAAATAGAGGCAATTTTTGTGTCTGTTTTTTGCCCAAAAATAGAGGCAATTTTTGTGTCCAAAAAGAGAGGCAATTTTTGTGTCTGTTTTTTGCCTAAAAATAGAGGCCATTTTTGTGTCTGTTTTTTGCCCAAAAATAGAGGCAATTTTTGTGTCTGTTTTTTGCCCAAAAATAGAGGCCATTTTTGTGTCTGTTTTTTCCCAAAAATAGAGGCCATTTTTGTGTCTGTTTTTTTTCCCCAAAATAGAGGCAATTTTTGTGTCTGTTTTTTGCCCAAAAATAGAGGCAATTTTTTTGCCCAAAAATAGAGGCAATTTTTGTGTCTGTTTTTTGCCCAAAAATAGAGGCCATTTTTGTGTCTGTTTTTTGCCCAAAAATAGAGGCAATTTTTGTGTCTGTTTTTTGCCCAAAAATAGAGGCCATTTTTGTGTCTGTTTTTTCCCAAAAATAGAGGCCATTTTTGTGTCTGTTTTTTTTTCCCAAAAATAGAGGCAATTTTTGTGTCTGTTTTTTGCCCAAAATAGAGGCAATTTTTTTGCCCAAAAATAGAGGCAATTTTTGTGTCTGTGTTTTTGCCCAAAAATAGAGGCCATTTTTGTGTCTGTTTTTTTCCCAAAAATAGAGGCAATTTTTGTGTCTGTTTTTTGCCCAAAAATAGAGGCAAT
>NW_025804843.1:30000-37019 GCF_021234035.1 Daphnia pulicaria | reverse complement strand
GAAAAAAACAAAACAGGGCGAACCTTCTTTTATTTTTCCCCCTTTTTTGTATTTGAGGCATCGCGGACACTTAAGTCGCGCGGCACCCAGACGTTAGAGATTCGGGAGCTTTTATGCGGTCAGGCCGGGTGAAAAATAAATCTCGCCGCGACCCAACATGCAAAACCAAGACTGAAAAAATCTCTGTTCGTTCATCATTCGACCGACCCTCAGTCAGATGTGGCCCGAGCGAGAAGCTGGGCCGCCATTTACGTTCAAGATTTCGATGCTCCATGTGTTCTGCAGTTCGCATGGATTAGCGCACTTTGCTGCGCTCTTCATCGATCCACGAGCCTAGTGATCCACCGTTCAGGGTCGTATATAAAACGACATATTCGTTTTCTTCTCTCTTTTTCTCCAACCCGCCCAAGCAAATGAATGCGAGGGCGGAGAAAGAAAGCCAGAAAGAAAATGTTCCGATAAACACTCGTACTAGAATTTGGGTTTAGTGTGTTATTGTGATTTTGAATTCTTCCTACTTCATCGAGAGGGCGAAGGGCAAGCTTAAAAAACATTCGGTTTTCAACGGCATAGTGTCGGGCTTTGGAGTGTTAGTCTATACGACGCACACGCACGCAACCACGAGTATCTACGCCCGAAAAGAACGTCCAGAGTAAAGTCTCACACTTTCGTCCCCCACCGAGAATCAAAAAATCCCGAAGACGAAGAGAGAAACAAAAAAAAACAATTTCGATTGGGCGTATCCGCTTTAAACCACCGCGCATCAGAGCGCCTGATACCCGTTCAAAATCTTGATGTTTTTTTTTTTTCCGACTCTCCATCCACCGAGTTTTTATTTTTCAAAGTGTTTGATTTAGGGACTAAGACTTTATAAAATCTCCTTTATTGTTCCTTCGGTACTCGCGGCCCAGGCGGGCTATCGTATTCTTCACTCTACTAACGTCAACACTGTGAGCGCCGCTAAAGGTCGAATGAATCTATAGAGACATTCACCATCGAAGCAGGAAGAATTTGCTCACGGCCATAGACCAAATCGAAAGACTTTGTGTTTTTTTTTGAGCCGAGAGGAAAGAAAAATCAATTTGAAAAGGCGAATCCGCTTTAAACCACCGCGCATCAGAGCGCCTGATACCCGTTCAAAATAAATGATTTTCTTCCGTCAACCCACACATAGTTCATACGATGTCTTACGCCGAAAGACTTTTGATGGGGTTTTTTTGTTTTGCAACTTTTAGTTGTTTCGTGCTCAACCAAAGCCATATGCGCAAAACATTTGTCTTGTTCGTTTATGATCCTTCCGCAGGTTCACCTACGGAAACCTTGTTACGACTTTTACTTCCTCTAAAGGATCAAGTTCGACCATCTTTCAGTCTCGCCGTTGGTAGGCACCGCACGGGCAGAGATTGCTCCCCACTCGACGGCACCCCGACAAGCCCGTCCGAAGGCCTCACTAAATCATTCAATCGGTAGTAGCGACGGGCGGTGTGTACAAAGGGCAGGGACGTAATCGACGCGGGCTAGTGACCCGCGCCTACTAGGGATTCCTGGTTCATGGGGATCATTGCAGTCCCCAATCCCAACCACGAAGGAGGTTCAGCGGTTACCCGGTCCTTTCGGACAGGGAGAGTGAAACACGCTGATTCCTTCAGTGTAGCGCGCGTGCGGCCCAGGACATCTAAGGGCATCACAGACCTGTTATTGCTCACTGTCACGCGGCTGGACGCCGCTTGTCCCTCTAAGAAGACTGCGTGACGGACGCGAGAGCAGAAGGTATCGCCGGGGATGACGACGACCGAATAACAATAGAGCCAGCCCCCGCGAGACATTCCCGACAAAGCCCCGCCATACCTCATCCGCCAGGCAACCAACCCGTGAAGGCCGTACACCCGACGAACAGAGCACAACGAAACCAAGCCGAGAGATTGCCTCACTAAAGGAACCAGTCCCACCGAGACCCGAATCGCCGCCACCTGATCCCGACGCCTCCGTACTCCCTTCGGTTTCAATTGATAAAACCCGTCACCTATTTAGCAGGCTAGAGTCTCGTTCGTTATCGGAATTAACCAGACAAATCGCTCCACCAACTAAGAACGGCCATGCACCACCACCCACCGAATCAAGAAAGAGCTCTCAATCTGTCAATCCTTCCAGTGTCCGGGCCTGGTGAGGTTTCCCGTGTTGAGTCAAATTAAGCCGCAGGCTCCACTCCTGGTGGTGCCCTTCCGTCAATTCCTTTAAGTTTCAGCTTTGCAACCATACTTCCCCCGGAACCCAAAGACTTTGGTTTCCCGGAAGCTGCCCGTCGAGTCATTGGAGTAACTCCGACGGATTGCTGGTTGGCATCGTTTATGGTTAGAACTAGGGCGGTATCTGATCGCCTTCGAACCTCTAACTTTCGTTCTTGATCAAGGAAAACATTCTTGGCAAATGCCTTCGCTGTTGTTCGTCTTGCGGCGGTCCAAGAATTTCACCTCTGTCGCCGCAGTACGAATGCCCCCGTCCGTCTCTATTGACCATTACCTCGGGTCCAAAAGTAAAAAGACCAGCAAAATCGGACCGAGGTCCTATTCCATCATTCCATGCTGCGATATTCAGGCGTTGGGATACACCTGCTTTGAGCACTCTAATTTGTTCAAAGTAAACGTTGCCGGCCGCCCGAGACACCCGGTGAAGGGCACCCCGAACGATTGACTGGGTGGAGCGAATCGAGTCAACTACGACCAAAATTTAAAAAAGAACCCGAAAGAACTTTCCAACTCTGGCCGCAGATACAACAACGACGCACCGACCACCACTCCGGCGATGTTGTCCGACCGTGAAGAGAGTCGGGCTTTGACACCCGGGCTCCCAGAGCGTGAAACGCAACACCCTTGATTCAGAGCGGCGCCGCCCGGCCGAAGACAGACATCCGACTACGAGCTTTTTAACCGCAACAACTTTAATATACGCTATTGGAGCTGGAGTTACCGCGGCTGCTGGCACCAGACTTGCCCTCCAATGGTTCCTCGTTAAAGGATTTAAAGTGTACTCATTCCAATCACGGGGCCTCGGAAGAGTCCCGTATCGTTATTTTTCGTCACTACCTCCCCGTGCCGGGAGTGGGTAATTTGCGCGCCTGCTGCCTTCCTTGGATGTGGTAGCCGTTTCTCAGGCTCCCTCTCCGGAATCGAACCCCGATTCCCCGTTACCCGTTGCAACCATGGTAGGCGCGTAACCTACCATCGACAGTTGATAAGGCAGACATTTGAAAGATACGTCGCCGGCGCGAAGGCCGTGCGATCGGCGTGAAGTTATCCAGAGTCACCAAAATTGGTACGGTGCGCGAGCCCGAAAGCCCGGCCCCGACTGGTTTTGATCTAATAAAAGCACCTCTTCTGCGAGCCCGAAAGCCCGCAGTCGAGGCTCGAGTGCATGTATTAGCTCTAGAATTACCACAGTTATCCAAGTAGGATGGAGTGGATCTAAGGAACCATAACTGATTTATTGAGCCATTCGCGGTTTCGCCGTCTAGCGGCTTGTACTTAGACATGCATGGCTTAATCTTTGAGACAAGCATATGCTACTGGCAGGATCAACCAGGTATTTCGTGTATGTTTGTTTGATATGCATCCGGCGAGTTGCGGGTTTTTATTTCGCCCACGCATCACCAAACACACACCAAATCAACACGTTTTTCGTTTTTTTTCTTTTTCTTCGGAAACTAAAATTTTTGATCGCAACGCCTGGCGTGTCACAGCGAGTCCCAGTGAAGAGAAACACCGATCCGATCCGTTTGTTGGATTTTTTTCATTTCAATTTCCAAAGTCAAAGACCATTCAACGGTCTATGAGCCCAAAGTGAATCGGATTCATTCGACCGGTCTTGATATATTCATCAACTTTTTTTCCCGTATTACGGTTTTCGACGGTCATATGTGGCGTGCTGTATGCTCATAAGTCAAGCCTGCTTTACTAAGCTGACAAGCATACATCTTTTAAATTTTTGTGGGCTCAGAGTTTTATTTTTATTTTTCCACCGCCGAGGCACACTCTCGCATCACCCCGCACGACACACACACACACACACACCTCACCGCTCAACGGTCACACGAGGCAGAATTTTCCGCAAAGACTTTCGAAGAGAAAGAGAAAACTCGGAACAACCGCGGTCAGAGGCCAGCATAGAGGCATCGTATAGAAAGTCATGGGCGGAAAAAAACAAATCATTTCAAGTCGAGACAAGCAACCAGACTACCCCTATAAAAGTGCGCAATTCTTTAAGAGTTCACCGAAGAATGACCGAGATCAAGTATGCACGAAACGAACATATTCCAAGGGCAGCTGAATAAGCGATTCTGCGCCGAAGCGCGAGAAAAGCAAGCGGTACACCGATGGGGATCGTTTTTTTTATCGTGTTAGATTCGTTGTTGTCAAGCAAGGATTCTCAAAATGTTTTTTGCATTGCACCCAAGTTTCGTACTGATTACTTGTCGCAGACCGGTGACTGTCAAAAAAAAATTTTTTACGTTTTTTCTTGAGAGGTCACTGCCTACACACAACTCCGGGCGGGCCGTACACTCACAGCCGTTTGAATTCTCCCTTCGTGTGTCATGGCCATAACTGAGCGTACATCTTACCGGGCGCCGAGTTGATCTGGCTTGTTCGATGAACGTTCGGGATACGTACAATCGATATAGCTCCAACCGTAACTCGTTTGTAATTACGCCGGCCATACTCAGCGGGCGCTCAGCTCAGCTCTCGATATCTTCCGTCGAAGGGAAGTTCGTAGTAAAAGAGAGTCAGAGTCGACGCCACATTTTGCGGTCCTCGCATCTCATCCGATTTTTGAATTTTATAGATTTGCCATCACTTCCACCCAATTCTCTCGTATATTTCAATCTCTTGACTTTGTCCGACCGGGCCGTCTTCGCCCCCCCTTCAACTCCGTCCATCTCCACTTCTGTGTTCCACACAACGAGCTTCCGTCAAACGGCAAAATGTGAAATATGCGCACGCCGCACGAAATAATTTGAAAGCGTTCTGTTTGGTGGCTTTTTTATTTTTTATCTCTCGGCTCACACACACACACACACATTTCCGCCTGAACGGTAATTTTTTTTTGATACGGTGTCAAAAAGTGAAAAGACGCGCACCATTTTCTTTTCTCTTCCGTATCGTCGCTGACGGTAAACGCTGATGGTTATGATGCCGTAAGTTTGGAAGAAAGAATCTTTCCCGTCTTGTCTTGTTACGGTAAAATAACAAAGAACAAGCGTCCGATTTCTCTCACAGACGGCCACAGACAAACCACACGTGCCGAAGAAACGAAACGTCCGAAACCAAAAAAATGTTTGACGCGCGCACCTCTTCTGAACTTTTCGACCAAGAGTCGTTGGATCGAGTGACGAGCTTCTCAGCTGTCGCACCAATCGGTGAAGCGGGCGTTTGAATTCCCGTCCACATCGCGGTTCGGATATATTTTTACATATACCGACCATCGGAAATTTCGAAAACGGTTTTACCGAAGGAATGATATTTCACACACCGACAGCTCATCGAGTTCGTCTCCGTTCAACGGTTTTTTTTTTTTAAGACTTTTTGATCGCATGGGGCTAAACTGGTTAGAGCAAAGCCGCGATCCAAGCAGTGAAAAAAAAACAAAGACAGTGCAAGCGCGATCGAACGGAATCGAAACTAAAATCATGTGAAGTGGCGGGCGGAAAGGAGCTCAGCTACGGTGGAAATGAAACTACAACTAACGCCGAACCGGACAACTTCCCATTCTGCGTCTTCGTTTCATTTCCCAAAGCTCCCCGTCGATACCAAAGTTTTTGCGTCGAAGCTACTAAAGAAATTTCGCGCTTTCCTTTTCGCCTCTTTCGCCTTCCCTTCGATATCTATCCAACCACCGGCTTCGACTTTATTTCTTTCACCCGTCTATTCGCCCGATAGTCGACGGTCGGCCATTCTTTGGTATCGGCCAGGCGGACTAACAAGAAGTAAGACTCGTTTGAAAAATTTGGACCGGGCTTTACAATCGCTGCTTGTCGTAATGTCGCAAATTTGAAAAAAATTTTCAATTCGAGAAACCAAACTATTCGACACTTCGAAAATTTTTGGGACTCTGAAAATTTTTCCGAGTTTAGGAATCGAGACCTCTTCTATACTAAGGAAAACCACTAATGTTCCGCCGCATAATGTCTCCGTTTTCCGGCTCATTTTTAGCGATTGGACGGGGACATTGCCCCATCCAACCGCCAGCCGACTTTCAGGAACCGTCGTTTTCAAAGTTGGGACTTAGAAAATTTTCGACGAGTGGGAATTTTTTACGGTCGCAAGTCATCACGACACGCCCGACCAACCCATTTGAGAGCCGCCACGCCTCGACGGTGTGACGGCTTTTTTTCGAATCGACGGGTCTCGCTCACTCCTCTCTCGCGCCGACCAGAGGCCGGGCGAGAGAGTCGTTGCCAAACACCGTCGTCGGAAATGGGAGAATTTGAGTGGGAATTTTTTACGGTCGCGAGTCATCACGACACGCCCGACCAACCCACTTGAGAGCCGCCACGCCTCGACGGTGTGACGGCTTCTCTTTTCGAATCGACGGGTCTCGCTCACTCCTCTCTCGCGCCGACCAGTGGCCGGGCGAGAGAGTCGTTGCCAAACACCGTCGTCGGAAATCGAGAAATTTTCATTTCCATTTCCATTTTTTTTCATCGGCCTTTATACGTCCAAGTCCCGCCAACCACGTCACTACCACGTCGTCGGGACTTAGAAAAATTTTTCAATTTTTCGGACTTAGAAAATTTTTCAACTTTCTTTTTTTCGACAACCTCTTCCCTATATAGGAAAGTAGTGGATGTTCCGGGCAGTAACTGTACGAAAAAGTCGATTTCCGAATTTTTGCCGGACTTTCACCTGAGCTCAGGCCGGGCCGCCCGCTCAACTGCCGCCCGGTCACCACCAAAAACCGGTCTTGGAAATTTTCGGACTTAGAAAATTTTTCAACTTTTTTCTTTCTCGACAACCTCTTCCCTATAT
>NW_025804843.1:15000-25000 GCF_021234035.1 Daphnia pulicaria | reverse complement strand
GGGCGCTCAGATTCAAATCAATTGCCGCGGCCTCAATCAAGGAAAAAGGCCGGGCTTCTCACCCATTGAAAGTTTGAGAATAGGTTGAGGTCGTTTCGACCCCAAGGCCTCTAATCATTCGCTTTACCGGATGAAACTCCGTTTGTTCTCTTTGCGAGCACCAGCTATCCTGAGGGAAACTTCGGGGGGAACCAGCTACTAGATGGTTCGATTAGTCTTTCGCCCCTATACCCAACTCCGACGATCGATTTGCACGTCAGAATCGCTGCGGACCTCCACCAGGGTTTCCCCTGGCTTCGTCCTGGCCAGGCATAGGTCACCATCTTTCGGGTCCCAACGTGTGCGCTCTGGGTTCGTCCGGCCGACTCGACCAAACCCTTTTAAGGGGGAAAGATCTCGCGAGCATTCGGACGCCCTGGGGTTGCGCCCGCTCTGTTCGAGACGGGATCACCCCTCGCGGATGCACCCTCATCGGGGCCGCTTCACTTTCATTGCGCCTCGCGAGTTTAGTTTGATAATTTCTCGACGACTTGCGCACATGTTAGACTCCTTGGTCCGTGTTTCAAGACGGGTCGGGTGGGACCCGACTTCTACTCTCCGCTCTGGGCCTCCACAGGTTGAGCACCGCAACTTTTTCTCTTTTACAAAAAAAAGCTACGACACCTCCCGGGAGGAGACAGGTCACGACCGGGCAGTACTGTTGGGAAACGCCGCGCTCGTCATCGCGGCACCCGCGAAGGTAACCACGAAACTCGCTAACGGACGCCCCGTGTAACAGACACCCAGTCGGTCGCGGAGTCCTACTAGGCCCCCCACTTGCGGACCTTGGCGTGGCTATTGCGATCGCAGAACGACTTATGCAAGAGAGCCGCCAATTCAGGCAGTCTCCATGCAGCGTTAAGGGCATACAACCAAGTGCCGGGAGCGGGGACTTGTTCGACCTTCGAGGGCCCACCCGTTTAACCCCCTGAACGGTTTCACGCACTCTTGAACTCTCTCTTCAAAGTTCTTTTCAACTTTCCCTCGCGGTACTTGTTCGCTATCGGTCTCGTGGCGATATTTAGCCTTAGAAGGAGTTTACCTCCCGCTTAGGGCTGCACGCTCAAGCAACCCGACTCTTGGGAAGGGATCCGATGCACGGTCTCGGCTCGTCTTATCTACGGGCCTGACACCCTCTGTGGGTTGCTCGCCCCGTTCATGGAGACTTGGACGATAGATACCGGACAGACGCGCACGATCCTCCCGAACACCACATTCCTCGGCACCCGCTCAACCGGGCGCGAGGTTCGGTGCTGGGCTCATCCCTGTTCGCTCGCCGCTACTAAGGGAATCCTTGTTAGTTTCTTTTCCTCCGCTTACTGATATGCTTAAGTTCAGCGGGTAGTCTCATCTAAACTGAGGTCAGAATGAATTGTTTGTTTTCAAAAGGAGACAACACTTTATCTAGCTCGGCAGACTTTGGCGTTTTAAAGCCGGGAAAGATTGAATAATTGCCGGTTCAAATTTTTTTTTTTCGAAATAAAGCGAGTCTCTCGTTATTCGCAAAAATTAATTTACGAAAAGTGACAGGGCGTCCTGCGGCTTTTTGTATTGAAACAACGCGTCGTGCGCGAACCAAGCTTGCATAACGAGCGGTTAGAGTGAGTGATAATTCGCGGTGGTCGACACTTCGACACGCCCGGCGCACACACACAACTAAACTCGCGTTGAAGCGGTATATCGCGCACACGCAGCCGACACCTTGTTCGAGAAGATGTGTTTATTTCTAAAATTTTTTTTTGAGTTGGCTCAAAAATTTCCCATCTGTTTTGCCATCGAAAAAGGTTTCTTTTGAATAGAGAGGAAAAAAACAAAACAGGGCGAACCTTCTTTTATTTTTCCCCCTTTTTTGTATTTGAGGCATCGCGGACACTTAAGTCGCGCGGCACCCAGACGTTAGAGATTCGGGAGCTTTTATGCGGTCAGGCCGGGTGAAAAATAAATCTCGCCGCGACCCAACATGCAAAACCAAGACTGAAAAAATCTCTGTTCGTTCATCATTCGACCGACCCTCAGTCAGATGTGGCCCGAGCGAGAAGCTGGGCCGCCATTTACGTTCAAGATTTCGATGCTCCATGTGTTCTGCAGTTCGCATGGATTAGCGCACTTTGCTGCGCTCTTCATCGATCCACGAGCCTAGTGATCCACCGTTCAGGGTCGTATATAAAACGACATATTCGTTTTCTTCTCTCTTTTTCTCCAACCCGCCCAAGCAAATGAATGCGAGGGCGGAGAAAGAAAGCCAGAAAGAAAATGTTCCGATAAACACTCGTACTAGAATTTGGGTTTAGTGTGTTATTGTGATTTTGAATTCTTCCTACTTCATCGAGAGGGCGAAGGGCAAGCTTAAAAAACATTCGGTTTTCAACGGCATAGTGTCGGGCTTTGGAGTGTTAGTCTATACGACGCACACGCACGCAACCACGAGTATCTACGCCCGAAAAGAACGTCCAGAGTAAAGTCTCACACTTTCGTCCCCCACCGAGAATCAAAAAATCCCGAAGACGAAGAGAGAAACAAAAAAAAACAATTTCGATTGGGCGTATCCGCTTTAAACCACCGCGCATCAGAGCGCCTGATACCCGTTCAAAATCTTGATGTTTTTTTTTTTTCCGACTCTCCATCCACCGAGTTTTTATTTTTCAAAGTGTTTGATTTAGGGACTAAGACTTTATAAAATCTCCTTTATTGTTCCTTCGGTACTCGCGGCCCAGGCGGGCTATCGTATTCTTCACTCTACTAACGTCAACACTGTGAGCGCCGCTAAAGGTCGAATGAATCTATAGAGACATTCACCATCGAAGCAGGAAGAATTTGCTCACGGCCATAGACCAAATCGAAAGACTTTGTGTTTTTTTTTGAGCCGAGAGGAAAGAAAAATCAATTTGAAAAGGCGAATCCGCTTTAAACCACCGCGCATCAGAGCGCCTGATACCCGTTCAAAATAAATGATTTTCTTCCGTCAACCCACACATAGTTCATACGATGTCTTACGCCGAAAGACTTTTGATGGGGTTTTTTTGTTTTGCAACTTTTAGTTGTTTCGTGCTCAACCAAAGCCATATGCGCAAAACATTTGTCTTGTTCGTTTATGATCCTTCCGCAGGTTCACCTACGGAAACCTTGTTACGACTTTTACTTCCTCTAAAGGATCAAGTTCGACCATCTTTCAGTCTCGCCGTTGGTAGGCACCGCACGGGCAGAGATTGCTCCCCACTCGACGGCACCCCGACAAGCCCGTCCGAAGGCCTCACTAAATCATTCAATCGGTAGTAGCGACGGGCGGTGTGTACAAAGGGCAGGGACGTAATCGACGCGGGCTAGTGACCCGCGCCTACTAGGGATTCCTGGTTCATGGGGATCATTGCAGTCCCCAATCCCAACCACGAAGGAGGTTCAGCGGTTACCCGGTCCTTTCGGACAGGGAGAGTGAAACACGCTGATTCCTTCAGTGTAGCGCGCGTGCGGCCCAGGACATCTAAGGGCATCACAGACCTGTTATTGCTCACTGTCACGCGGCTGGACGCCGCTTGTCCCTCTAAGAAGACTGCGTGACGGACGCGAGAGCAGAAGGTATCGCCGGGGATGACGACGACCGAATAACAATAGAGCCAGCCCCCGCGAGACATTCCCGACAAAGCCCCGCCATACCTCATCCGCCAGGCAACCAACCCGTGAAGGCCGTACACCCGACGAACAGAGCACAACGAAACCAAGCCGAGAGATTGCCTCACTAAAGGAACCAGTCCCACCGAGACCCGAATCGCCGCCACCTGATCCCGACGCCTCCGTACTCCCTTCGGTTTCAATTGATAAAACCCGTCACCTATTTAGCAGGCTAGAGTCTCGTTCGTTATCGGAATTAACCAGACAAATCGCTCCACCAACTAAGAACGGCCATGCACCACCACCCACCGAATCAAGAAAGAGCTCTCAATCTGTCAATCCTTCCAGTGTCCGGGCCTGGTGAGGTTTCCCGTGTTGAGTCAAATTAAGCCGCAGGCTCCACTCCTGGTGGTGCCCTTCCGTCAATTCCTTTAAGTTTCAGCTTTGCAACCATACTTCCCCCGGAACCCAAAGACTTTGGTTTCCCGGAAGCTGCCCGTCGAGTCATTGGAGTAACTCCGACGGATTGCTGGTTGGCATCGTTTATGGTTAGAACTAGGGCGGTATCTGATCGCCTTCGAACCTCTAACTTTCGTTCTTGATCAAGGAAAACATTCTTGGCAAATGCCTTCGCTGTTGTTCGTCTTGCGGCGGTCCAAGAATTTCACCTCTGTCGCCGCAGTACGAATGCCCCCGTCCGTCTCTATTGACCATTACCTCGGGTCCAAAAGTAAAAGACCAGCAAAATCGGACCGAGGTCCTATTCCATCATTCCATGCTGCGATATTCAGGCGTTGGGATACACCTGCTTTGAGCACTCTAATTTGTTCAAAGTAAACGTTGCCGGCCGCCCGAGACACCCGGTGAAGGGCACCCCGAACGATTGACTGGGTGGAGCGAATCGAGTCAACTACGACCAAAATTTAAAAAAGAACCCGAAAGAACTTTCCAACTCTGGCCGCAGATACAACAACGACGCACCGACCACCACTCCGGCGATGTTGTCCGACCGTGAAGAGAGTCGGGCTTTGACACCCGGGCTCCCAGAGCGTGAAACGCAACACCCTTGATTCAGAGCGGCGCCGCCCGGCCGAAGACAGACATCCGACTACGAGCTTTTTAACCGCAACAACTTTAATATACGCTATTGGAGCTGGAGTTACCGCGGCTGCTGGCACCAGACTTGCCCTCCAATGGTTCCTCGTTAAAGGATTTAAAGTGTACTCATTCCAATCACGGGGCCTCGGAAGAGTCCCGTATCGTTATTTTTCGTCACTACCTCCCCGTGCCGGGAGTGGGTAATTTGCGCGCCTGCTGCCTTCCTTGGATGTGGTAGCCGTTTCTCAGGCTCCCTCTCCGGAATCGAACCCCGATTCCCCGTTACCCGTTGCAACCATGGTAGGCGCGTAACCTACCATCGACAGTTGATAAGGCAGACATTTGAAAGATACGTCGCCGGCGCGAAGGCCGTGCGATCGGCGTGAAGTTATCCAGAGTCACCAAAATTGGTACGGTGCGCGAGCCCGAAAGCCCGGCCCCGACTGGTTTTGATCTAATAAAAGCACCTCTTCTGCGAGCCCGAAAGCCCGCAGTCGAGGCTCGAGTGCATGTATTAGCTCTAGAATTACCACAGTTATCCAAGTAGGATGGAGTGGATCTAAGGAACCATAACTGATTTATTGAGCCATTCGCGGTTTCGCCGTCTAGCGGCTTGTACTTAGACATGCATGGCTTAATCTTTGAGACAAGCATATGCTACTGGCAGGATCAACCAGGTATTTCGTGTATGTTTGTTTGATATGCATCCGGCGAGTTGCGGGTTTTTATTTCGCCCACGCATCACCAAACACACACCAAATCAACACGTTTTTCGTTTTTTTTCTTTTTCTTCGGAAACTAAAATTTTTGATCGCAACGCCTGGCGTGTCACAGCGAGTCCCAGTGAAGAGAAACACCGATCCGATCCGTTTGTTGGATTTTTTTCATTTCAATTTCCAAAGTCAAAGACCATTCAACGGTCTATGAGCCCAAAGTGAATCGGATTCATTCGACCGGTCTTGATATATTCATCAACTTTTTTTCCCGTATTACGGTTTTCGACGGTCATATGTGGCGTGCTGTATGCTCATAAGTCAAGCCTGCTTTACTAAGCTGACAAGCATACATCTTTTAAATTTTTGTGGGCTCAGAGTTTTATTTTTATTTTTCCACCGCCGAGGCACACTCTCGCATCACCCCGCACGACACACACACACACACACACCTCACCGCTCAACGGTCACACGAGGCAGAATTTTCCGCAAAGACTTTCGAAGAGAAAGAGAAAACTCGGAACAACCGCGGTCAGAGGCCAGCATAGAGGCATCGTATAGAAAGTCATGGGCGGAAAAAAACAAATCATTTCAAGTCGAGACAAGCAACCAGACTACCCCTATAAAAGTGCGCAATTCTTTAAGAGTTCACCGAAGAATGACCGAGATCAAGTATGCACGAAACGAACATATTCCAAGGGCAGCTGAATAAGCGATTCTGCGCCGAAGCGCGAGAAAAGCAAGCGGTACACCGATGGGGATCGTTTTTTTTATCGTGTTAGATTCGTTGTTGTCAAGCAAGGATTCTCAAAATGTTTTTTGCATTGCACCCAAGTTTCGTACTGATTACTTGTCGCAGACCGGTGACTGTCAAAAAAAAATTTTTTACGTTTTTTCTTGAGAGGTCACTGCCTACACACAACTCCGGGCGGGCCGTACACTCACAGCCGTTTGAATTCTCCCTTCGTGTGTCATGGCCATAACTGAGCGTACATCTTACCGGGCGCCGAGTTGATCTGGCTTGTTCGATGAACGTTCGGGATACGTACAATCGATATAGCTCCAACCGTAACTCGTTTGTAATTACGCCGGCCATACTCAGCGGGCGCTCAGCTCAGCTCTCGATATCTTCCGTCGAAGGGAAGTTCGTAGTAAAAGAGAGTCAGAGTCGACGCCACATTTTGCGGTCCTCGCATCTCATCCGATTTTTGAATTTTATAGATTTGCCATCACTTCCACCCAATTCTCTCGTATATTTCAATCTCTTGACTTTGTCCGACCGGGCCGTCTTCGCCCCCCTTCAACTCCGTCCATCTCCACTTCTGTGTTCCACACAACGAGCTTCCGTCAAACGGCAAAATGTGAAATATGCGCACGCCGCACGAAATAATTTGAAAGCGTTCTGTTTGGTGGCTTTTTTATTTTTTATCTCTCGGCTCACACACACACACACACATTTCCGCCTGAACGGTAATTTTTTTTTGATACGGTGTCAAAAAGTGAAAAGACGCGCACCATTTTCTTTTCTCTTCCGTATCGTCGCTGACGGTAAACGCTGATGGTTATGATGCCGTAAGTTTGGAAGAAAGAATCTTTCCCGTCTTGTCTTGTTACGGTAAAATAACAAAGAACAAGCGTCCGATTTCTCTCACAGACGGCCACAGACAAACCACACGTGCCGAAGAAACGAAACGTCCGAAACCAAAAAAATGTTTGACGCGCGCACCTCTTCTGAACTTTTCGACCAAGAGTCGTTGGATCGAGTGACGAGCTTCTCAGCTGTCGCACCAATCGGTGAAGCGGGCGTTTGAATTCCCGTCCACATCGCGGTTCGGATATATTTTTACATATACCGACCATCGGAAATTTCGAAAACGGTTTTACCGAAGGAATGATATTTCACACACCGACAGCTCATCGAGTTCGTCTCCGTTCAACGGTTTTTTTTTTTTAAGACTTTTTGATCGCATGGGGCTAAACTGGTTAGAGCAAAGCCGCGATCCAAGCAGTGAAAAAAAAACAAAGACAGTGCAAGCGCGATCGAACGGAATCGAAACTAAAATCATGTGAAGTGGCGGGCGGAAAGGAGCTCAGCTACGGTGGAAATGAAACTACAACTAACGCCGAACCGGACAACTTCCCATTCTGCGTCTTCGTTTCATTTCCCAAAGCTCCCCGTCGATACCAAAGTTTTTGCGTCGAAGCTACTAAAGAAATTTCGCGCTTTCCTTTTCGCCTCTTTCGCCTTCCCTTCGATATCTATCCAACCACCGGCTTCGACTTTATTTCTTTCACCCGTCTATTCGCCCGATAGTCGACGGTCGGCCATTCTTTGGTATCGGCCAGGCGGACTAACAAGAAGTAAGACTCGTTTGAAAAATTTGGACCGGGCTTTACAATCGCTGCTTGTCGTAATGTCGCAAATTTGAAAAAAATTTTCAATTCGAGAAACCAAACTATTCGACACTTCGAAAATTTTTGGGACTCTGAAAATTTTTCCGAGTTTAGGAATCGAGACCTCTTCTATACTAAGGAAAACCACTAATGTTCCGCCGCATAATGTCTCCGTTTTCCGGCTCATTTTTAGCGATTGGACGGGGACATTGCCCCATCCAACCGCCAGCCGACTTTCAGGAACCGTCGTTTTCAAAGTTGGGACTTAGAAAATTTTCGACGAGTGGGAATTTTTTACGGTCGCAAGTCATCACGACACGCCCGACCAACCCATTTGAGAGCCGCCACGCCTCGACGGTGTGACGGCTTTTTTTCGAATCGACGGGTCTCGCTCACTCCTCTCTCGCGCCGACCAGAGGCCGGGCGAGAGAGTCGTTGCCAAACACCGTCGTCGGAAATGGGAGAATTTGAGTGGGAATTTTTTACGGTCGCGAGTCATCACGACACGCCCGACCAACCCACTTGAGAGCCGCCACGCCTCGACGGTGTGACGGCTTCTCTTTTCGAATCGACGGGTCTCGCTCACTCCTCTCTCGCGCCGACCAGTGGCCGGGCGAGAGAGTCGTTGCCAAACACCGTCGTCGGAAATCGAGAAATTTTCATTTCCATTTCCATTTTTTTTCATCGGCCTTTATACGTCCAAGTCCCGCCAACCACGTCACTACCACGTCGTCGGGACTTAGAAAAATTTTTCAATTTTTCGGACTTAGAAAATTTTTCAACTTTCTTTTTTTCGACAACCTCTTCCCTATATAGGAAAGTAGTGGATGTTCCGGGCAGTAACTGTACGAAAAAGTCGATTTCCGAATTTTTGCCGGACTTTCACCTGAGCTCAGGCCGGGCCGCCCGCTCAACTGCCGCCCGGTCACACCACCAAAAACCGGTCTTGGAAATTTTCGGACTTAGAAAATTTTTCAACTTTTTTCTTTCTCGACAACCTCTTCCCTATATAGGAAAGTAGTGGATGTTCCGGGCAGTAACTGTACGAAAAAGTTGATTTCCGAAATTTTGCCGGGCTTTCACCAGAGCTCAGGCGGGGCTTACCATCACACCCGCCGACCGGTCACCACCAAAAACCGGTCTTGGAAATTTTAGGACTTAGAAATTTTTTCCAACTTTTTTCTTTCGCTCTTTCTCGCCATTTTTAGCCGTCTTTGCTCGTCCCAGTGCCGCCTATAGCTTCACTATCCGTCGTCGGGACTTAGAAAAATTTTTCAATTTTTCGGACTTAGAAAATTTTTTCAATTTTCATTTTCGACAACCTCTTCCCTATATAGGAAAGTAGTGGATGTTCCGGGCAGTAACTGTACGAAAAAGTTGATTTCCGAAATTTTGCCGGACATTCACCTGAGCTCAGGCCGGGCCGCCCGCTCAACTACCGACCGGTCTCCACCAAAAACCGGTCTTGGAAATTTTAGGACTTAGAAATTTTTTCCAACTTTTTTTCTTTCGCTCTTTCTCTCTTTTTCAGCCGCCTTTGCTCGTCCCAGTGCCGCCTATAGCTTCACTATCCATCGTCGGGACTTAGAAAAATTTTTCAATTTTTCGGACTTAGAAAATTTTTTCAATTTTCATTTTCGACAACCTCTTCCCTATATAGGAAAGTAGTGGATGTTCCGGGCAGTAACTGTACGAAAAAGTTGATTTCCGAAATTTTGCCGGACATTCACCTGAGCTCAGGCCGGGCCGCCCGCTCAACTACCGACCGGTCTCCACCAAAAACCGGTCTTGGAAATTTTAGGACTTAGAAATTTTTTCCAACTTTTTTTCTTTCGCTCTTTCTCTCTTTTTCAGCCGCCTTTGCTCGTCCCAGTGCCGCCTATAGCTTCACTATCCATCGTCGGGACTTAGAAAAATTTTTCAATTTTTCGGACTTAGAAAATTTTTCAATTTTCATTTTCGACAACCTCTTCCCTATATAGGAAAGTGGTGGATGTTCCGGGCAGTAACTGTACGAAAAAGCTCATTTCCGAGAGGGTCGCCGGACTTTCACCAGAGCCCGGGCCGGGCCGCCCGCTCAACTGCCGACCGGTCTCCACCAAAAACCGGTCTTGGAATTTTTCGGACTTAGAAATTTTTTCCAACTTTTT
>NW_025804843.1:2500-10000 GCF_021234035.1 Daphnia pulicaria | reverse complement strand
ACGGTCTCGGCTCGTCTTATCTACGGGCCTGACACCCTCTGTGGGTTGCTCGCCCCGTTCATGGAGACTTGGACGATAGATACCGGACAGACGCGCACGATCCTCCCGAACACCACATTCCTCGGCACCCGCTCAACCGGGCGCGAGGTTCGGTGCTGGGCTCATCCCTGTTCGCTCGCCGCTACTAAGGGAATCCTTGTTAGTTTCTTTTCCTCCGCTTACTGATATGCTTAAGTTCAGCGGGTAGTCTCATCTAAACTGAGGTCAGAATGAATTGTTTGTTTTCAAAAGGAGACAACACTTTATCTAGCTCGGCAGACTTTGGCGTTTTAAAGCCGGGAAAGATTGAATAATTGCCGGTTCAAATTTTTTTTTTTCGAAATAAAGCGAGTCTCTCGTTATTCGCAAAAATTAATTTACGAAAAGTGACAGGGCGTCCTGCGGCTTTTTGTATTGAAACAACGCGTCGTGCGCGAACCAAGCTTGCATAACGAGCGGTTAGAGTGAGTGATAATTCGCGGTGGTCGACACTTCGACACGCCCGGCGCACACACACAACTAAACTCGCGTTGAAGCGGTATATCGCGCACACGCAGCCGACACCTTGTTCGAGAAGATGTGTTTATTTCTAAAATTTTTTTTTGAGTTGGCTCAAAAATTTCCCATCTGTTTTGCCATCGAAAAAGGTTTCTTTTGAATAGAGAGGAAAAAAACAAAACAGGGCGAACCTTCTTTTATTTTTCCCCCTTTTTTGTATTTGAGGCATCGCGGACACTTAAGTCGCGCGGCACCCAGACGTTAGAGATTCGGGAGCTTTTATGCGGTCAGGCCGGGTGAAAAATAAATCTCGCCGCGACCCAACATGCAAAACCAAGACTGAAAAAATCTCTGTTCGTTCATCATTCGACCGACCCTCAGTCAGATGTGGCCCGAGCGAGAAGCTGGGCCGCCATTTACGTTCAAGATTTCGATGCTCCATGTGTTCTGCAGTTCGCATGGATTAGCGCACTTTGCTGCGCTCTTCATCGATCCACGAGCCTAGTGATCCACCGTTCAGGGTCGTATATAAAACGACATATTCGTTTTCTTCTCTCTTTTTCTCCAACCCGCCCAAGCAAATGAATGCGAGGGCGGAGAAAGAAAGCCAGAAAGAAAATGTTCCGATAAACACTCGTACTAGAATTTGGGTTTAGTGTGTTATTGTGATTTTGAATTCTTCCTACTTCATCGAGAGGGCGAAGGGCAAGCTTAAAAAACATTCGGTTTTCAACGGCATAGTGTCGGGCTTTGGAGTGTTAGTCTATACGACGCACACGCACGCAACCACGAGTATCTACGCCCGAAAAGAACGTCCAGAGTAAAGTCTCACACTTTCGTCCCCCACCGAGAATCAAAAAATCCCGAAGACGAAGAGAGAAACAAAAAAAAACAATTTCGATTGGGCGTATCCGCTTTAAACCACCGCGCATCAGAGCGCCTGATACCCGTTCAAAATCTTGATGTTTTTTTTTTTTCCGACTCTCCATCCACCGAGTTTTTATTTTTCAAAGTGTTTGATTTAGGGACTAAGACTTTATAAAATCTCCTTTATTGTTCCTTCGGTACTCGCGGCCCAGGCGGGCTATCGTATTCTTCACTCTACTAACGTCAACACTGTGAGCGCCGCTAAAGGTCGAATGAATCTATAGAGACATTCACCATCGAAGCAGGAAGAATTTGCTCACGGCCATAGACCAAATCGAAAGACTTTGTGTTTTTTTTTGAGCCGAGAGGAAAGAAAAATCAATTTGAAAAGGCGAATCCGCTTTAAACCACCGCGCATCAGAGCGCCTGATACCCGTTCAAAATAAATGATTTTCTTCCGTCAACCCACACATAGTTCATACGATGTCTTACGCCGAAAGACTTTTGATGGGGTTTTTTTGTTTTGCAACTTTTAGTTGTTTCGTGCTCAACCAAAGCCATATGCGCAAAACATTTGTCTTGTTCGTTTATGATCCTTCCGCAGGTTCACCTACGGAAACCTTGTTACGACTTTTACTTCCTCTAAAGGATCAAGTTCGACCATCTTTCAGTCTCGCCGTTGGTAGGCACCGCACGGGCAGAGATTGCTCCCCACTCGACGGCACCCCGACAAGCCCGTCCGAAGGCCTCACTAAATCATTCAATCGGTAGTAGCGACGGGCGGTGTGTACAAAGGGCAGGGACGTAATCGACGCGGGCTAGTGACCCGCGCCTACTAGGGATTCCTGGTTCATGGGGATCATTGCAGTCCCCAATCCCAACCACGAAGGAGGTTCAGCGGTTACCCGGTCCTTTCGGACAGGGAGAGTGAAACACGCTGATTCCTTCAGTGTAGCGCGCGTGCGGCCCAGGACATCTAAGGGCATCACAGACCTGTTATTGCTCACTGTCACGCGGCTGGACGCCGCTTGTCCCTCTAAGAAGACTGCGTGACGGACGCGAGAGCAGAAGGTATCGCCGGGGATGACGACGACCGAATAACAATAGAGCCAGCCCCCGCGAGACATTCCCGACAAAGCCCCGCCATACCTCATCCGCCAGGCAACCAACCCGTGAAGGCCGTACACCCGACGAACAGAGCACAACGAAACCAAGCCGAGAGATTGCCTCACTAAAGGAACCAGTCCCACCGAGACCCGAATCGCCGCCACCTGATCCCGACGCCTCCGTACTCCCTTCGGTTTCAATTGATAAAACCCGTCACCTATTTAGCAGGCTAGAGTCTCGTTCGTTATCGGAATTAACCAGACAAATCGCTCCACCAACTAAGAACGCGCCATGCACCACCACCCACCGAATCAAGAAAGAGCTCTCAATCTGTCAATCCTTCCAGTGTCCGGGCCTGGTGAGGTTTCCCGTGTTGAGTCAAATTAAGCCGCAGGCTCCACTCCTGGTGGTGCCCTTCCGTCAATTCCTTTAAGTTTCAGCTTTGCAACCATACTTCCCCCGGAACCCAAAGACTTTGGTTTCCCGGAAGCTGCCCGTCGAGTCATTGGAGTAACTCCGACGGATTGCTGGTTGGCATCGTTTATGGTTAGAACTAGGGCGGTATCTGATCGCCTTCGAACCTCTAACTTTCGTTCTTGATCAAGGAAAACATTCTTGGCAAATGCCTTCGCTGTTGTTCGTCTTGCGGCGGTCCAAGAATTTCACCTCTGTCGCCGCAGTACGAATGCCCCCGTCCGTCTCTATTGACCATTACCTCGGGTCCAAAAGTAAAAGACCAGCAAAATCGGACCGAGGTCCTATTCCATCATTCCATGCTGCGATATTCAGGCGTTGGGATACACCTGCTTTGAGCACTCTAATTTGTTCAAAGTAAACGTTGCCGGCCGCCCGAGACACCCGGTGAAGGGCACCCCGAACGATTGACTGGGTGGAGCGAATCGAGTCAACTACGACCAAAATTTAAAAAAGAACCCGAAAGAACTTTCCAACTCTGGCCGCAGATACAACAACGACGCACCGACCACCACTCCGGCGATGTTGTCCGACCGTGAAGAGAGTCGGGCTTTGACACCCGGGCTCCCAGAGCGTGAAACGCAACACCCTTGATTCAGAGCGGCGCCGCCCGGCCGAAGACAGACATCCGACTACGAGCTTTTTAACCGCAACAACTTTAATATACGCTATTGGAGCTGGAGTTACCGCGGCTGCTGGCACCAGACTTGCCCTCCAATGGTTCCTCGTTAAAGGATTTAAAGTGTACTCATTCCAATCACGGGGCCTCGGAAGAGTCCCGTATCGTTATTTTTCGTCACTACCTCCCCGTGCCGGGAGTGGGTAATTTGCGCGCCTGCTGCCTTCCTTGGATGTGGTAGCCGTTTCTCAGGCTCCCTCTCCGGAATCGAACCCCGATTCCCCGTTACCCGTTGCAACCATGGTAGGCGCGTAACCTACCATCGACAGTTGATAAGGCAGACATTTGAAAGATACGTCGCCGGCGCGAAGGCCGTGCGATCGGCGTGAAGTTATCCAGAGTCACCAAAATTGGTACGGTGCGCGAGCCCGAAAGCCCGGCCCCGACTGGTTTTGATCTAATAAAAGCACCTCTTCTGCGAGCCCGAAAGCCCGCAGTCGAGGCTCGAGTGCATGTATTAGCTCTAGAATTACCACAGTTATCCAAGTAGGATGGAGTGGATCTAAGGAACCATAACTGATTTATTGAGCCATTCGCGGTTTCGCCGTCTAGCGGCTTGTACTTAGACATGCATGGCTTAATCTTTGAGACAAGCATATGCTACTGGCAGGATCAACCAGGTATTTCGTGTATGTTTGTTTGATATGCATCCGGCGAGTTGCGGGTTTTTATTTCGCCCACGCATCACCAAACACACACCAAATCAACACGTTTTTCGTTTTTTTTCTTTTTCTTCGGAAACTAAAATTTTTGATCGCAACGCCTGGCGTGTCACAGCGAGTCCCAGTGAAGAGAAACACCGATCCGATCCGTTTGTTGGATTTTTTTCATTTCAATTTCCAAAGTCAAAGACCATTCAACGGTCTATGAGCCCAAAGTGAATCGGATTCATTCGACCGGTCTTGATATATTCATCAACTTTTTTTCCCGTATTACGGTTTTCGACGGTCATATGTGGCGTGCTGTATGCTCATAAGTCAAGCCTGCTTTACTAAGCTGACAAGCATACATCTTTTAAATTTTTGTGGGCTCAGAGTTTTATTTTTATTTTTCCACCGCCGAGGCACACTCTCGCATCACCCCGCACGACACACACACACACACACACCTCACCGCTCAACGGTCACACGAGGCAGAATTTTCCGCAAAGACTTTCGAAGAGAAAGAGAAAACTCGGAACAACCGCGGTCAGAGGCCAGCATAGAGGCATCGTATAGAAAGTCATGGGCGGAAAAAAACAAATCATTTCAAGTCGAGACAAGCAACCAGACTACCCCTATAAAAGTGCGCAATTCTTTAAGAGTTCACCGAAGAATGACCGAGATCAAGTATGCACGAAACGAACATATTCCAAGGGCAGCTGAATAAGCGATTCTGCGCCGAAGCGCGAGAAAAGCAAGCGGTACACCGATGGGGATCGTTTTTTTTATCGTGTTAGATTCGTTGTTGTCAAGCAAGGATTCTCAAAATGTTTTTTGCATTGCACCCAAGTTTCGTACTGATTACTTGTCGCAGACCGGTGACTGTCAAAAAAAAATTTTTTACGTTTTTTCTTGAGAGGTCACTGCCTACACACAACTCCGGGCGGGCCGTACACTCACAGCCGTTTGAATTCTCCCTTCGTGTGTCATGGCCATAACTGAGCGTACATCTTACCGGGCGCCGAGTTGATCTGGCTTGTTCGATGAACGTTCGGGATACGTACAATCGATATAGCTCCAACCGTAACTCGTTTGTAATTACGCCGGCCATACTCAGCGGGCGCTCAGCTCAGCTCTCGATATCTTCCGTCGAAGGGAAGTTCGTAGTAAAAGAGAGTCAGAGTCGACGCCACATTTTGCGGTCCTCGCATCTCATCCGATTTTTGAATTTTATAGATTTGCCATCACTTCCACCCAATTCTCTCGTATATTTCAATCTCTTGACTTTGTCCGACCGGGCCGTCTTCGCCCCCCTTCAACTCCGTCCATCTCCACTTCTGTGTTCCACACAACGAGCTTCCGTCAAACGGCAAAATGTGAAATATGCGCACGCCGCACGAAATAATTTGAAAGCGTTCTGTTTGGTGGCTTTTTTATTTTTTATCTCTCGGCTCACACACACACACACACATTTCCGCCTGAACGGTAATTTTTTTTTGATACGGTGTCAAAAAGTGAAAAGACGCGCACCATTTTCTTTTCTCTTCCGTATCGTCGCTGACGGTAAACGCTGATGGTTATGATGCCGTAAGTTTGGAAGAAAGAATCTTTCCCGTCTTGTCTTGTTACGGTAAAATAACAAAGAACAAGCGTCCGATTTCTCTCACAGACGGCCACAGACAAACCACACGTGCCGAAGAAACGAAACGTCCGAAACCAAAAAAATGTTTGACGCGCGCACCTCTTCTGAACTTTTCGACCAAGAGTCGTTGGATCGAGTGACGAGCTTCTCAGCTGTCGCACCAATCGGTGAAGCGGGCGTTTGAATTCCCGTCCACATCGCGGTTCGGATATATTTTTACATATACCGACCATCGGAAATTTCGAAAACGGTTTTACCGAAGGAATGATATTTCACACACCGACAGCTCATCGAGTTCGTCTCCGTTCAACGGTTTTTTTTTTTTTAAGACTTTTTGATCGCATGGGGCTAAACTGGTTAGAGCAAAGCCGCGATCCAAGCAGTGAAAAAAAAAACAAAGACAGTGCAAGCGCGATCGAACGGAATCGAAACTAAAATCATGTGAAGTGGCGGGCGGAAAGGAGCTCAGCTACGGTGGAAATGAAACTACAACTAACGCCGAACCGGACAACTTCCCATTCTGCGTCTTCGTTTCATTTCCCAAAGCTCCCCGTCGATACCAAAGTTTTTGCGTCGAAGCTACTAAAGAAATTTCGCGCTTTCCTTTTCGCCTCTTTCGCCTTCCCTTCGATATCTATCCAACCACCGGCTTCGACTTTATTTCTTTCACCCGTCTATTCGCCCGATAGTCGACGGTCGGCCATTCTTTGGTATCGGCCAGGCGGACTAACAAGAAGTAAGACTCGTTTGAAAAATTTGGACCGGGCTTTACAATCGCTGCTTGTCGTAATGTCGCAAATTTGAAAAAAATTTTCAATTCGAGAAACCAAACTATTCGACACTTCGAAAATTTTTGGGACTCTGAAAATTTTTCCGAGTTTAGGAATCGAGACCTCTTCTATACTAAGGAAAACCACTAATGTTCCGCCGCATAATGTCTCCGTTTTCCGGCTCATTTTTAGCGATTGGACGGGGCATTGCCCCATCCAACCGCCAGCCGACTTTCAGGAACCGTCGTTTTCAAAGTTGGGACTTAGAAAATTTTCGACGAGTGGGAATTTTTTACGGTCGCAAGTCATCACGACACGCCCGACCAACCCATTTGAGAGCCGCCACGCCTCGACGGTGTGACGGCTTTTTTTTCGAATCGACGGGTCTCGCTCACTCCTCTCTCGCGCCGACCAGAGGCCGGGCGAGAGAGTCGTTGCCAAACACCGTCGTCGGAAATGGGAGAATTTGAGTGGGAATTTTTTACGGTCGCGAGTCATCACGACACGCCGACCAACCCACTTGAGAGCCGCCACGCCTCGACGGTGTGACGGCTTCTCTTTTCGAATCGACGGGTCTCGCTCACTCCTCTCTCGCGCCGACCAGTGGCCGGGCGAGAGAGTCGTTGCCAAACACCGTCGTCGGAAATCGAGAAATTTTCATTTCCATTTCCATTTTTTTTCATCGGCCTTTATACGTCCAAGTCCCGCCAACCACGTCACTACCACGTCGTCGGGACTTAGAAAAATTTTTCAATTTTTCGGACTTAGAAAATTTTTTCAATT
>NW_025804842.1:0-29440 GCF_021234035.1 Daphnia pulicaria | reverse complement strand
GCGAACCTTGGCGAACCTTGGCGAACCTTGGCGAACCTTGGCGAACCTTGGCGAACCTTGGCGAACCTTGGCGAACCTTGGCGAACCTTGGCGAACCTTGGCGAACCTTGGCGAACCTTGGCGAACCTTGGCGAACCTTGGCGAACCTTGGCGAACCTTGGCGAACCTTGGCGAACCTTGGCGAACCTTGGCGAACCTTGGCGAACCTTGGCGAACCTTGGCGAACCTTGGCGAACCTTGGCGAACCTTGGCGAACCTTGGCGAACCTTGGCGAACCTTGGCGAACCTTGGCGAACCTTGGCGAACCTTGGCGAACCTTGGCGAACCTTGGCGAACCTTGGCGAACCTTGGCGAACCTTGGCGAACCTTGGCGAACCTTGGCGAACCTTGGCGAACCTTGGCGAACCTTGGCGAACCTTGGCGAACCTTGGCGAACCTTGGCGAACCTTGGCGAACCTTGGCGAACCTTGGCGAACCTTGGCGAACCTTGGCGAACCTTGGCGAACCTTGGCGAACCTTGGCGAACCTTGGCGAACCTTGGCGAACCTTGGCGAACCTTGGCGAACCTTGGCGAACCTTGGCGAACCTTGAAGAAGGAGAAGGAGAAGGAGAAGGAGAAGGAGAAGGAGAAGGAGAAGGAGAAGGAGAAGGAGAAGGAGAAGGAGAAGGAGAAGGAGAAGGAGAAGGAGACGAGAGGAGGAGAAGGAGAAGGACCTTTCCTATCACATGTTTTAGTATTTTTCGTGTTGAATCAGTATAGAATACTCTTATTCTTGTTCTTATTCTTGTTCTTATTCTTGTTCTTATTCTTTTTCTTATTCTTGTTGTTATTTTTGTTGTTATTTTTGTTCTTATTCTTGTTGTTATTTTTTTTGTTATTTTTGTTGTTATTTTTGTTGTTATATTTGTTGTTATATTTGTTGTTATTTTTGTTGTTATTTTTGTTCTTATTTTTGTTGTTATTTTTGTTCTTATTTTTGTTCTTATTTATGTTGTTATTTTTTTGTTATTTTTGTTCTTATTCTTGTTCTTATTCTTGTTCTTATTTTGTTCTAATTTATGTTGTTATTTTTGTTGTTATTTTTGTTGTTATTTTTGTTGTTATTTTTGTTGTTATTTTTGTTGTTATTTTTGTTGTTACTTTTGTTGTTATTTACAACAAAACTTGGCGAACCTTGGCGAACCTTGGCGAACCTTGGCGAACCTTGGCGAACCTTGGCGAACCTTGGCGAACCTTGGCGAACCTTGGCGAACCTTGGCGAACCTTGGCGAACCTTGGCGAACCTTGGCGAACCTTGAAGAAGGAGAAGGAGAAGGAGAAGGAGAAGGAGAAGGAGAAGGAGAAGGAGAAGGAGAAGGAGAAGGAGAAGGAGAAGGAGAAGGAGAAGGAGAAGGAGAAGGAGAAGGAGAAGGAGAAGGAGAAGGAGAAGGAGACGAGAGGAGGAGAAGGAGAAGGACCTTTCCTATCACATGTTTTAGTATTTTTCGTGTTGAATCAGTATAGAATACTCTTATTCTTGTTCTTATTCTTGTTCTTATTCTTGTTCTTATTCTTTTTCTTATTCTTGTTGTTATTTTTGTTGTTATTTTTGTTCTTATTCTTGTTGTTATTTTTTTTGTTATTTTTGTTGTTATTTTTGTTGTTATATTTGTTGTTATATTTGTTGTTATTTTTGTTGTTATTTTTGTTGTTATTTTTGTTGTTATTTTTGTTGTTATTTTTGTTCTTATTTATGTTGTTATTTTTTTGTTATTTTTGTTCTTATTCTTGTTCTTATTCTTGTTCTTATTTTGTTCTAATTTATGTTGTTATTTTTGTTGTTATTTTTGTTGTTATTTTTGTTGTTATTTTTGTTGTTATTTTTGTTGTTATTTTTGTTGTTATTTTTGTTGTTACTTTTGTTGTTATTTACAACAAAACTTGGCGAACCTTGGCGAACCTTGGCGAACCTTGGCGAACCTTGGCGAACCTTGGCGAACCTTGGCGAACCTTGGCGAACCTTGGCGAACCTTGGCGAACCTTGGCGAACCTTGGCGAACCTTGGCGAACCTTGGCGAACCTTGGCGAACCTTGGCGAACCTTGGCGAACCTTGGCGAACCTTGGCGAACCTTGGCGAACCTTGGCGAACCTTGGCGAACCTTGGCGAACCTTGGCGAACCTTGGCGAACCTTGGCGAACCTTGGCGAACCTTGGCGAACCTTGGCGAACCTTGGCGAACCTTGGCGAACCTTGGCGAACCTTGGCGAACCTTGGCGAACCTTGGCGAACCTTGGCGAACCTTGGCGAACCTTGGCGAACCTTGGCGAACCTTGGCGAACCTTGGCGAACCTTGGCGAACCTTGGCGAACCTTGGCGAACCTTGGCGAACCTTGGCGAACCTTGGCGAACCTTGGCGAACCTTGGCGAACCTTGGCGAACCTTGGCGAACCTTGGCGAACCTTGGCGAACCTTGGCGAACCTTGGCGAACCTTGGCGAACCTTGGCGAACCTTGGCGAACCTTGGCGAACCTTGGCGAACCTTGGCGAACCTTGGCGAACCTTGGCGAACCTTGGCGAACCTTGGCGAACCTTGGCGAACCTTGGCGAACCTTGGCGAACCTTGGCGAACCTTGGCGAACCTTGGCGAACCTTGGCGAACCTTGGCGAACCTTGGCGAACCTTGGCGAACCTTGGCGAACCTTGGCGAACCTTGGCGAACCTTGGCGAACCTTGGCGAACCTTGGCGAACCTTGGCGAACCTTGGCGAACCTTGGCGAACCTTGGCGAACCTTGGCGAACCTTGGCGAACCTTGGCGAACCTTGGCGAACCTTGGCGAACCTTGGCGAACCTTGGCGAACCTTGGCGAACCTTGGCGAACCTTGGCGAACCTTGGCGAACCTTGGCGAACCTTGGCGAACCTTGGCGAACCTTGGCGAACCTTGGCGAACCTTGGCGAACCTTGGCGAACCTTGGCGAACCTTGGCGAACCTTGGCGAACCTTGGCGAACCTTGGCGAACCTTGGCGAACCTTGGCGAACCTTGGCGAACCTTGGCGAACCTTGGCGAACCTTGGCGAACCTTGGCGAACCTTGGCGAACCTTGGCGAACCTTGGCGAACCTTGGCGAACCTTGGCGAACCTTGGCGAACCTTGGCGAACCTTGGCGAACCTTGGCGAACCTTGGCGAACCTTGGCGAACCTTGGCGAACCTTGGCGAACCTTGGCGAACCTTGGCGAACCTTGGCGAACCTTGGCGAACCTTGGCGAACCTTGGCGAACCTTGGCGAACCTTGGCGAACCTTGGCGAACCTTGGCGAACCTTGGCGAACCTTGGCGAACCTTGGCGAACCTTGGCGAACCTTGGCGAACCTTGGCGAACCTTGGCGAACCTTGGCGAACCTTGGCGAACCTTGGCGAACCTTGGCGAACCTTGGCGAACCTTGGCGAACCTTGGCGAACCTTGGCGAACCTTGGCGAACCTTGGCGAACCTTGGCGAACCTTGGCGAACCTTGGCGAACCTTGGCGAACCTTGGCGAACCTTGGCGAACCTTGGCGAACCTTGGCGAACCTTGGCGAACCTTGGCGAACCTTGGCGAACCTTGGCGAACCTTGGCGAACCTTGGCGAACCTTGGCGAACCTTGGCGAACCTTGGCGAACCTTGGCGAACCTTGGCGAACCTTGGCGAACCTTGGCGAACCTTGGCGAACCTTGGCGAACCTTGGCGAACCTTGGCGAACCTTGGCGAACCTTGGCGAACCTTGGCGAACCTTGGCGAACCTTGGCGAACCTTGGCGAACCTTGGCGAACCTTGGCGAACCTTGGCGAACCTTGGCGAACCTTGGCGAACCTTGGCGAACCTTGGCGAACCTTGGCGAACCTTGGCGAACCTTGGCGAACCTTGGCGAACCTTGGCGAACCTTGGCGAACCTTGGCGAACCTTGGCGAACCTTGGCGAACCTTGGCGAACCTTGGCGAACCTTGGCGAACCTTGGCGAACCTTGGCGAACCTTGGCGAACCTTGGCGAACCTTGGCGAACCTTGGCGAACCTTGGCGAACCTTGGCGAACCTTGGCGAACCTTGGCGAACCTTGGCGAACCTTGGCGAACCTTGGCGAACCTTGGCGAACCTTGGCGAACCTTGGCGAACCTTGGCGAACCTTGGCGAACCTTGGCGAACCTTGGCGAACCTTGGCGAACCTTGGCGAACCTTGGCGAACCTTGGCGAACCTTGGCGAACCTTGGCGAACCTTGGCGAACCTTGGCGAACCTTGGCGAACCTTGGCGAACCTTGGCGAACCTTGGCGAACCTTGGCGAACCTTGGCGAACCTTGGCGAACCTTGGCGAACCTTGGCGAACCTTGGCGAACCTTGGCGAACCTTGGCGAACCTTGGCGAACCTTGGCGAACCTTGGCGAACCTTGGCGAACCTTGAAGAAGGAGAAGGAGAAGGAGAAGGAGAAGGAGAAGGAGAAGGAGAAGGAGAAGGAGAAGGAGAAGGAGAAGGAGAAGGAGAAGGAGAAGGAGAAGGAGAAGGAGAAGGAGAAGGAGACGAGAGGAGGAGAAGGAGAAGGACCTTTCCTATCACATGTTTTAGTATTTTTCGTGTTGAATCAGTATAGAATACTCTTATTCTTGTTCTTATTCTTGTTCTTATTCTTGTTCTTATTCTTTTTCTTATTCTTGTTGTTATTTTTGTTGTTATTTTTGTTCTTATTCTTGTTGTTATTTTTTTTGTTATTTTTGTTGTTATTTTTGTTGTTATATTTGTTGTTATATTTGTTGTTATTTTTGTTGTTATTTTTGTTCTTATTTTTGTTGTTATTTTTGTTCTTATTTTTGTTCTTATTTATGTTGTTATTTTTTTGTTATTTTTGTTCTTATTCTTGTTCTTATTCTTGTTCTTATTTTGTTCTAATTTATGTTGTTATTTTTGTTGTTATTTTTGTTGTTATTTTTGTTGTTATTTTTGTTGTTATTTTTGTTGTTATTTTTGTTGTTATTTTTGTTGTTACTTTTGTTGTTATTTACAACAAAACTTGGCGAACCTTGGCGAACCTTGGCGAACCTTGGCGAACCTTGGCGAACCTTGGCGAACCTTGGCGAACCTTGGCGAACCTTGGCGAACCTTGGCGAACCTTGGCGAACCTTGGCGAACCTTGGCGAACCTTGAAGAAGGAGAAGGAGAAGGAGAAGGAGAAGGAGAAGGAGAAGGAGAAGGAGAAGGAGAAGGAGAAGGAGAAGGAGAAGGAGAAGGAGAAGGAGAAGGAGAAGGAGAAGGAGAAGGAGAAGGAGAAGGAGACGAGAGGAGGAGAAGGAGAAGGACCTTTCCTATCACATGTTTTAGTATTTTTCGTGTTGAATCAGTATAGAATACTCTTATTCTTGTTCTTATTCTTGTTCTTATTCTTGTTCTTATTCTTTTTCTTATTCTTGTTGTTATTTTTGTTGTTATTTTTGTTCTTATTCTTGTTGTTATTTTTTTTGTTATTTTTGTTGTTATTTTTGTTGTTATATTTGTTGTTATATTTGTTGTTATTTTTGTTGTTATTTTTGTTCTTATTTTTGTTGTTATTTTTGTTCTTATTTTTGTTCTTATTTATGTTGTTATTTTTTTGTTATTTTTGTTCTTATTCTTGTTCTTATTCTTGTTCTTATTTTGTTCTAATTTATGTTGTTATTTTTGTTGTTATTTTTGTTGTTATTTTTGTTGTTATTTTTGTTGTTATTTTTGTTGTTATTTTTGTTGTTATTTTTGTTGTTACTTTTGTTGTTATTTACAACAAAACTTGGCGAACCTTGGCGAACCTTGGCGAACCTTGGCGAACCTTGGCGAACCTTGGCGAACCTTGGCGAACCTTGGCGAACCTTGGCGAACCTTGGCGAACCTTGGCGAACCTTGGCGAACCTTGGCGAACCTTGGCGAACCTTGGCGAACCTTGGCGAACCTTGGCGAACCTTGGCGAACCTTGGCGAACCTTGGCGAACCTTGGCGAACCTTGGCGAACCTTGGCGAACCTTGGCGAACCTTGGCGAACCTTGGCGAACCTTGGCGAACCTTGGCGAACCTTGGCGAACCTTGGCGAACCTTGGCGAACCTTGGCGAACCTTGGCGAACCTTGGCGAACCTTGGCGAACCTTGGCGAACCTTGGCGAACCTTGGCGAACCTTGGCGAACCTTGGCGAACCTTGGCGAACCTTGGCGAACCTTGGCGAACCTTGGCGAACCTTGGCGAACCTTGGCGAACCTTGGCGAACCTTGGCGAACCTTGGCGAACCTTGGCGAACCTTGGCGAACCTGGCGAACCTTGGCGAACCTTGGCGAACCTTGGCGAACCTTGGCGAACCTTGGCGAACCTTGGCGAACCTTGGCGAACCTTGGCGAACCTTGGCGAACCTTGGCGAACCTTGGCGAACCTTGGCGAACCTTGGCGAACCTTGGCGAACCTTGGCGAACCTTGGCGAACCTTGGCGAACCTTGGCGAACCTTGGCGAACCTTGGCGAACCTTGGCGAACCTTGGCGAACCTTGGCGAACCTTGGCGAACCTTGGCGAACCTTGGCGAACCTTGGCGAACCTTGGCGAACCTTGGCGAACCTTGGCGAACCTTGGCGAACCTTGGCGAACCTTGGCGAACCTTGGCGAACCTTGGCGAACCTTGGCGAACCTTGGCGAACCTTGGCGAACCTTGGCGAACCTTGGCGAACCTTGGCGAACCTTGGCGAACCTTGGCGAACCTTGGCGAACCTTGGCGAACCTTGGCGAACCTTGGCGAACCTTGGCGAACCTTGGCGAACCTTGGCGAACCTTGGCGAACCTTGGCGAACCTTGGCGAACCTTGGCGAACCTTGGCGAACCTTGGCGAACCTTGGCGAACCTTGGCGAACCTTGGCGAACCTTGGCGAACCTTGGCGAACCTTGGCGAACCTTGGCGAACCTTGGCGAACCTTGGCGAACCTTGGCGAACCTTGGCGAACCTTGGCGAACCTTGGCGAACCTTGGCGAACCTTGGCGAACCTTGGCGAACCTTGGCGAACCTTGGCGAACCTTGGCGAACCTTGGCGAACCTTGGCGAACCTTGGCGAACCTTGGCGAACCTTGGCGAACCTTGGCGAACCTTGGCGAACCTTGGCGAACCTTGGCGAACCTTGGCGAACCTTGGCGAACCTTGGCGAACCTTGGCGAACCTTGGCGAACCTTGGCGAACCTTGGCGAACCTTGGCGAACCTTGGCGAACCTTGGCGAACCTTGGCGAACCTTGGCGAACCTTGGCGAACCTTGGCGAACCTTGGCGAACCTTGGCGAACCTTGGCGAACCTTGGCGAACCTTGGCGAACCTTGGCGAACCTTGGCGAACCTTGGCGAACCTTGGCGAACCTTGGCGAACCTTGGCGAACCTTGGCGAACCTTGGCGAACCTTGGCGAACCTTGGCGAACCTTGGCGAACCTTGGCGAACCTTGGCGAACCTTGGCGAACCTTGGCGAACCTTGGCGAACCTTGGCGAACCTTGGCGAACCTTGGCGAACCTTGGCGAACCTTGGCGAACCTTGGCGAACCTTGGCGAACCTTGGCGAACCTTGGCGAACCTTGGCGAACCTTGGCGAACCTTGGCGAACCTTGGCGAACCTTGGCGAACCTTGGCGAACCTTGGCGAACCTTGGCGAACCTTGGCGAACCTTGGCGAACCTTGGCGAACCTTGGCGAACCTTGGCGAACCTTGGCGAACCTTGGCGAACCTTGGCGAACCTTGGCGAACCTTGGCGAACCTTGGCGAACCTTGGCGAACCTTGGCGAACCTTGGCGAACCTTGGCGAACCTTGGCGAACCTTGGCGAACCTTGGCGAACCTTGGCGAACCTTGGCGAACCTTGGCGAACCTTGGCGAACCTTGGCGAACCTTGGCGAACCTTGGCGAACCTTGGCGAACCTTGGCGAACCTTGGCGAACCTTGGCGAACCTTGGCGAACCTTGGCGAACCTTGGCGAACCTTGGCGAACCTTGGCGAACCTTGGCGAACCTTGGCGAACCTTGGCGAACCTTGGCGAACCTTGGCGAACCTTGGCGAACCTTGGCGAACCTTGGCGAACCTTGGCGAACCTTGGCGAACCTTGGCGAACCTTGGCGAACCTTGGCGAACCTTGGCGAACCTTGAAGAAGGAGAAGGAGAAGGAGAAGGAGAAGGAGAAGGAGAAGGAGAAGGAGAAGGAGAAGGAGAAGGAGAAGGAGAAGGAGAAGGAGAAGGAGAAGGAGAAGGAGAAGGAGAAGGAGAAGGAGACGAGAGGAGGAGAAGGAGAAGGACCTTTCCTATCACATGTTTTAGTATTTTTCGTGTTGAATCAGTATAGAATACTCTTATTCTTGTTCTTATTCTTGTTCTTATTCTTGTTCTTATTCTTTTTCTTATTCTTGTTGTTATTTTTGTTGTTATTTTTGTTCTTATTCTTGTTGTTATTTTTTTTGTTATTTTTGTTGTTATTTTTGTTGTTATATTTGTTGTTATATTTGTTGTTATTTTTGTTGTTATTTTTGTTCTTATTTTTGTTGTTATTTTTGTTCTTATTTTTGTTCTTATTTATGTTGTTATTTTTTTGTTATTTTTGTTCTTATTCTTGTTCTTATTCTTGTTCTTATTTTGTTCTAATTTATGTTGTTATTTTTGTTGTTATTTTTGTTGTTATTTTTGTTGTTATTTTTGTTGTTATTTTTGTTGTTATTTTTGTTGTTATTTTTGTTGTTACTTTTGTTGTTATTTACAACAAAACTTGGCGAACCTTGGCGAACCTTGGCGAACCTTGGCGAACCTTGGCGAACCTTGGCGAACCTTGGCGAACCTTGGCGAACCTTGGCGAACCTTGGCGAACCTTGGCGAACCTTGGCGAACCTTGGCGAACCTTGGCGAACCTTGGCGAACCTTGAAGAAGGAGAAGGAGAAGGAGAAGGAGAAGGAGAAGGAGAAGGAGAAGGAGAAGGAGAAGGAGAAGGAGAAGGAGAAGGAGAAGGAGAAGGAGAAGGAGAAGGAGAAGGAGAAGGAGACGAGAGGAGGAGAAGGAGAAGGACCTTTCCTATCACATGTTTTAGTATTTTTCGTGTTGAATCAGTATAGAATACTCTTATTCTTGTTCTTATTCTTGTTCTTATTCTTGTTCTTATTCTTTTTCTTATTCTTGTTGTTATTTTTGTTGTTATTTTTGTTCTTATTCTTGTTGTTATTTTTTTTTGTTATTTTTGTTGTTATTTTTGTTGTTATATTTGTTGTTATATTTGTTGTTATTTTTGTTGTTATTTTTGTTCTTATTTTTGTTGTTATTTTTGTTCTTATTTTTGTTCTTATTTATGTTGTTATTTTTTTGTTATTTTTGTTCTTATTCTTGTTCTTATTCTTGTTCTTATTTTGTTCTAATTTATGTTGTTATTTTTGTTGTTATTTTTGTTGTTATTTTTGTTGTTATTTTTGTTGTTATTTTTGTTGTTATTTTTGTTGTTATTTTTGTTGTTACTTTTGTTGTTATTTACAACAAAACTTGGCGAACCTTGGCGAACCTTGGCGAACCTTGGCGAACCTTGGCGAACCTTGGCGAACCTTGGCGAACCTTGGCGAACCTTGGCGAACCTTGGCGAACCTTGGCGAACCTTGAAGAAGGAGAAGGAGAAGGAGAAGGAGAAGGAGAAGGAGAAGGAGAAGGAGAAGGAGAAGGAGAAGGAGAAGGAGAAGGAGAAGGAGAAGGAGAAGGAGAAGGAGAAGGAGAAGGAGAAGGAGAAGGAGAAGGAGAAGGAGAAGGAGAAGGAGAAGGAGAAGGAGAAGGAGAAGGAGAAGGAGAAGGAGACGAGAGGAGGAGAAGGAGAAGGACCTTTCCTATCACATGTTTTAGTATTTTTCGTGTTGAATCAGTATAGAATACTCTTATTCTTGTTCTTATTCTTGTTCTTATTCTTGTTCTTATTCTTTTTCTTATTCTTGTTGTTATTTTTGTTGTTATTTTTGTTCTTATTCTTGTTGTTATTTTTTTTGTTATTTTTGTTGTTATTTTTGTTGTTATATTTGTTGTTATATTTGTTGTTATTTTTGTTGTTATTTTTGTTCTTATTTTTGTTGTTATTTTTGTTCTTATTTTTGTTCTTATTTATGTTGTTATTTTTTTGTTATTTTTGTTCTTATTCTTGTTCTTATTCTTGTTCTTATTTTGTTCTAATTTATGTTGTTATTTTTGTTGTTATTTTTGTTGTTATTTTTGTTGTTATTTTTGTTGTTATTTTTGTTGTTATTTTTGTTGTTATTTTTGTTGTTACTTTTGTTGTTATTTACAACAAAACTTGGCGAACCTTGGCGAACCTTGGCGAACCTTGGCGAACCTTGGCGAACCTTGGCGAACCTTGGCGAACCTTGGCGAACCTTGGCGAACCTTGGCGAACCTTGGCGAACCTTGGCGAACCTTGGCGAACCTTGGCGAACCTTGGCGAACCTTGAAGAAGGAGAAGGAGAAGGAGAAGGAGAAGGAGAAGGAGAAGGAGAAGGAGAAGGAGAAGGAGAAGGAGAAGGAGAAGGAGAAGGAGAAGGAGAAGGAGAAGGAGAAGGAGACGAGAGGAGGAGAAGGAGAAGGACCTTTCCTATCACATGTTTTAGTATTTTTCGTGTTGAATCAGTATAGAATACTCTTATTCTTGTTCTTATTCTTGTTCTTATTCTTGTTCTTATTCTTTTTCTTATTCTTGTTGTTATTTTTGTTGTTATTTTTGTTCTTATTCTTGTTGTTATTTTTTTTGTTATTTTTGTTGTTATTTTTGTTGTTATATTTGTTGTTATATTTGTTGTTATTTTTGTTGTTATTTTTGTTCTTATTTTTGTTGTTATTTTTGTTCTTATTTTTGTTCTTATTTATGTTGTTATTTTTTTGTTATTTTTGTTCTTATTCTTGTTCTTATTCTTGTTCTTATTTTGTTCTAATTTATGTTGTTATTTTTGTTGTTATTTTTGTTGTTATTTTTGTTGTTATTTTTGTTGTTATTTTTGTTGTTATTTTTGTTGTTATTTTTGTTGTTACTTTTGTTGTTATTTACAACAAAACTTGGCGAACCTTGGCGAACCTTGGCGAACCTTGGCGAACCTTGGCGAACCTTGGCGAACCTTGGCGAACCTTGGCGAACCTTGGCGAACCTTGGCGAACCTTGAAGAAGGAGAAGGAGAAGGAGAAGGAGAAGGAGAAGGAGAAGGAGAAGGAGAAGGAGAAGGAGAAGGAGAAGGAGAAGGAGAAGGAGAAGGAGAAGGAGAAGGAGAAGGAGAAGGAGAAGGAGAAGGAGAAGGAGAAGGAGAAGGAGACGAGAGGAGGAGAAGGAGAAGGACCTTTCCTATCACATGTTTTAGTATTTTTCGTGTTGAATCAGTATAGAATACTCTTATTCTTGTTCTTATTCTTGTTCTTATTCTTGTTCTTATTCTTTTTCTTATTCTTGTTGTTATTTTTGTTGTTATTTTTGTTCTTATTCTTGTTGTTATTTTTTTTGTTATTTTTGTTGTTATTTTTGTTGTTATATTTGTTGTTATATTTGTTGTTATTTTTGTTGTTATTTTTGTTCTTATTTTTGTTGTTATTTTTGTTCTTATTTTTGTTCTTATTTATGTTGTTATTTTTTTGTTATTTTTGTTCTTATTCTTGTTCTTATTCTTGTTCTTATTTTGTTCTAATTTATGTTGTTATTTTTGTTGTTATTTTTGTTGTTATTTTTGTTGTTATTTTTGTTGTTATTTTTGTTGTTATTTTTGTTGTTATTTTTGTTGTTACTTTTGTTGTTATTTACAACAAAACTTGGCGAACCTTGGCGAACCTTGGCGAACCTTGGCGAACCTTGGCGAACCTTGGCGAACCTTGGCGAACCTTGGCGAACCTTGGCGAACCTTGGCGAACCTTGGCGAACCTTGGCGAACCTTGGCGAACCTTGAAGAAGGAGAAGGAGAAGGAGAAGGAGAAGGAGAAGGAGAAGGAGAAGGAGAAGGAGAAGGAGAAGGAGAAGGAGAAGGAGACGAGAGGAGGAGAAGGAGAAGGACCTTTCCTATCACATGTTTTAGTATTTTTCGTGTTGAATCAGTATAGAATACTCTTATTCTTGTTCTTATTCTTGTTCTTATTCTTGTTCTTATTCTTTTTCTTATTCTTGTTGTTATTTTTGTTGTTATTTTTGTTCTTATTCTTGTTGTTATTTTTTTTGTTATTTTTGTTGTTATTTTTGTTGTTATATTTGTTGTTATATTTGTTGTTATTTTTGTTGTTATTTTTGTTCTTATTTTTGTTGTTATTTTTGTTGTTATTTTTGTTCTTATTTATGTTGTTATTTTTTTGTTATTTTTGTTCTTATTCTTGTTCTTATTCTTGTTCTTATTTTGTTCTAATTTATGTTGTTATTTTTGTTGTTATTTTTGTTGTTATTTTTGTTGTTATTTTTGTTGTTATTTTTGTTGTTATTTTTGTTGTTATTTTTGTTGTTACTTTTGTTGTTATTTACAACAAAACTTGGCGAACCTTGGCGAACCTTGGCGAACCTTGGCGAACCTTGGCGAACCTTGGCGAACCTTGGCGAACCTTGGCGAACCTTGGCGAACCTTGGCGAACCTTGGCGAACCTTGGCGAACCTTGGCGAACCTTGGCGAACCTTGGCGAACCTTGGCGAACCTTGGCGAACCTTGGCGAACCTTGGCGAACCTTGGCGAACCTTGGCGAACCTTGGCGAACCTTGGCGAACCTTGGCGAACCTTGGCGAACCTTGGCGAACCTTGGCGAACCTTGGCGAACCTTGGCGAACCTTGGCGAACCTTGGCGAACCTTGGCGAACCTTGGCGAACCTTGGCGAACCTTGGCGAACCTTGGCGAACCTTGGCGAACCTTGGCGAACCTTGGCGAACCTTGGCGAACCTTGGCGAACCTTGGCGAACCTTGGCGAACCTTGGCGAACCTTGGCGAACCTTGGCGAACCTTGGCGAACCTTGGCGAACCTTGGCGAACCTTGGCGAACCTTGGCGAACCTTGGCGAACCTTGGCGAACCTTGGCGAACCTTGGCGAACCTTGGCGAACCTTGGCGAACCTTGGCGAACCTTGGCGAACCTTGGCGAACCTTGGCGAACCTTGGCGAACCTTGGCGAACCTTGGCGAACCTTGGCGAACCTTGGCGAACCTTGGCGAACCTTGGCGAACCTTGGCGAACCTTGGCGAACCTTGGCGAACCTTGGCGAACCTTGGCGAACCTTGGCGAACCTTGGCGAACCTTGGCGAACCTTGGCGAACCTTGGCGAACCTTGGCGAACCTTGGCGAACCTTGGCGAACCTTGGCGAACCTTGGCGAACCTTGGCGAACCTTGGCGAACCTTGGCGAACCTTGGCGAACCTTGGCGAACCTTGGCGAACCTTGGCGAACCTTGGCGAACCTTGGCGAACCTTGGCGAACCTTGGCGAACCTTGGCGAACCTTGGCGAACCTTGGCGAACCTTGGCGAACCTTGGCGAACCTTGGCGAACCTTGGCGAACCTTGGCGAACCTTGGCGAACCTTGGCGAACCTTGGCGAACCTTGGCGAACCTTGGCGAACCTTGGCGAACCTTGGCGAACCTTGGCGAACCTTGGCGAACCTTGGCGAACCTTGGCGAACCTTGGCGAACCTTGGCGAACCTTGGCGAACCTTGGCGAACCTTGGCGAACCTTGGCGAACCTTGGCGAACCTTGGCGAACCTTGGCGAACCTTGGCGAACCTTGGCGAACCTTGGCGAACCTTGGCGAACCTTGGCGAACCTTGGCGAACCTTGGCGAACCTTGGCGAACCTTGGCGAACCTTGGCGAACCTTGGCGAACCTTGGCGAACCTTGGCGAACCTTGGCGAACCTTGGCGAACCTTGGCGAACCTTGGCGAACCTTGGCGAACCTTGGCGAACCTTGGCGAACCTTGGCGAACCTTGGCGAACCTTGGCGAACCTTGGCGAACCTTGGCGAACCTTGGCGAACCTTGGCGAACCTTGGCGAACCTTGGCGAACCTTGGCGAACCTTGGCGAACCTTGGCGAACCTTGGCGAACCTTGGCGAACCTTGGCGAACCTTGGCGAACCTTGGCGAACCTTGGCGAACCTTGGCGAACCTTGGCGAACCTTGGCGAACCTTGGCGAACCTTGGCGAACCTTGGCGAACCTTGGCGAACCTTGGCGAACCTTGGCGAACCTTGGCGAACCTTGGCGAACCTTGGCGAACCTTGGCGAACCTTGGCGAACCTTGGCGAACCTTGGCGAACCTTGGCGAACCTTGGCGAACCTTGGCGAACCTTGGCGAACCTTGGCGAACCTTGGCGAACCTTGGCGAACCTTGGCGAACCTTGGCGAACCTTGGCGAACCTTGGCGAACCTTGGCGAACCTTGGCGAACCTTGGCGAACCTTGGCGAACCTTGGCGAACCTTGGCGAACCTTGGCGAACCTTGGCGAACCTTGGCGAACCTTGGCGAACCTTGGCGAACCTTGGCGAACCTTGGCGAACCTTGGCGAACCTTGGCGAACCTTGGCGAACCTTGGCGAACCTTGGCGAACCTTGGCGAACCTTGGCGAACCTTGGCGAACCTTGGCGAACCTTGGCGAACCTTGGCGAACCTTGGCGAACCTTGGCGAACCTTGGCGAACCTTGGCGAACCTTGGCGAACCTTGGCGAACCTTGGCGAACCTTGGCGAACCTTGGCGAACCTTGGCGAACCTTGGCGAACCTTGGCGAACCTTGGCGAACCTTGGCGAACCTTGGCGAACCTTGGCGAACCTTGGCGAACCTTGGCGAACCTTGGCGAACCTTGGCGAACCTTGGCGAACCTTGGCGAACCTTGGCGAACCTTGGCGAACCTTGGCGAACCTTGGCGAACCTTGGCGAACCTTGGCGAACCTTGAAGAAGGAGAACGAGAAGGAGAAGGAGAAGGAGAAGGAGAAGGAGAAGGAGAAGGAGAAGGAGAAGGAGAAGGAGAAGGAGAAGGAGAAGGAGAAGGAGAAGGAGAAGGAGAAGGAGAAGGAGAAGGAGAAGGAGAAGGAGAAGGAGAAGGAGAAGGAGAAGGAGAAGGAGACGAGAGGAGGAGAAGGAGAAGGACCTTTCCTATCACATGTTTTAGTATTTTTCGTGTTGAATCAGTATAGAATACTCTTATTCTTGTTCTTATTCTTGTTCTTATTCTTGTTCTTATTCTTTTTCTTATTCTTGTTGTTATTTTTGTTGTTATTTTTGTTCTTATTCTTGTTGTTATTTTTTTTGTTATTTTTGTTGTTATTTTTGTTGTTATATTTGTTGTTATATTTGTTGTTATTTTTGTTGTTATTTTTGTTCTTATTTTTGTTGTTATTTTTGTTCTTATTTTTGTTCTTATTTATGTTGTTATTTTTTTGTTATTTTTGTTCTTATTCTTGTTCTTATTCTTGTTCTTATTTTGTTCTAATTTATGTTGTTATTTTTGTTGTTATTTTTGTTGTTATTTTTGTTGTTATTTTTGTTGTTATTTTTGTTGTTATTTTTGTTGTTATTTTTGTTGTTACTTTTGTTGTTATTTACAACAAAACTTGGCGAACCTTGGCGAACCTTGGCGAACCTTGGCGAACCTTGGCGAACCTTGGCGAACCTTGGCGAACCTTGGCGAACCTTGGCGAACCTTGGCGAACCTTGGCGAACCTTGGCGAACCTTGGCGAACCTTGGCGAACCTTGGCGAACCTTGGCGAACCTTGGCGAACCTTGGCGAACCTTGGCGAACCTTGGCGAACCTTGGCGAACCTTGGCGAACCTTGGCGAACCTTGGCGAACCTTGGCGAACCTTGGCGAACCTTGGCGAACCTTGGCGAACCTTGGCGAACCTTGGCGAACCTTGGCGAACCTTGGCGAACCTTGGCGAACCTTGGCGAACCTTGGCGAACCTTGGCGAACCTTGGCGAACCTTGGCGAACCTTGGCGAACTTTGGCGAACCTTGGCGAACCTTGGCGAACCTTGGCGAACCTTGGCGAACCTTGGCGAACCTTGGCGAACCTTGGCGAACCTTGGCGAACCTTGGCGAACCTTGGCGAACCTTGGCGAACCTTGGCGAACCTTGGCGAACCTTGGCGAACCTTGGCGAACCTTGGCGAACCTTGGCGAACCTTGGCGAACCTTGGCGAACCTTGGCGAACCTTGGCGAACCTTGAAGAAGGAGAAGGAGAAGGAGAAGGAGAAGGAGAAGGAGACGAGAGGAGGAGAAGGAGAAGGACCTTTCCTATCACATGTTTTAGTATTTTTCGTGTTGAATCAGTATAGAATACTCTTAATTCTTGTTCTTATTCTTGTTCTTATTCTTGTTCTTATTCTTTTTCTTATTCTTGTTGTTATTTTTGTTGTTATTTTTGTTCTTATTCTTGTTGTTATTTTTGTTGTTATTTTTGTTGTTATTTTTGTTGTTATATTTGTTGTTATATTTGTTGTTATTTTTGTTGTTATTTTTGTTGTTATTTTTGTTGTTATTTATGTTGTTATTTTTGTTCTTATTTATGTTGTTATTTTTTTGTTATTTTTGTTCTTATTCTTGTTCTTATTCTTGTTCTTATTTTGTTCTAATTTATGTTGTTATTTTTGTTGTTATTTTTGTTGTTATTTTTGTTGTTATTTTTGTTGTTATTTTTGTTGTTATTTTTGTTGTTATTTTTGTTGTTATTTTTGTTGTTATTTTTGTTGTTATTTTTGTTGTTATTTACAACAAAACTTGGCGAACCTTGGCGAACCTTGGCGAACCTTGGCGAACCTTGGCGAACCTTGGCGAACCTTGGCGAACCTTGGCGAACCTTGGCGAACCTTGGCGAACCTTGGCGAACCTTGGCGAACCTTGGCGAACCTTGGCGAACCTTGAAGAAGGAGAACGAGAAGGAGAAGGAGAAGGAGAAGGAGAAGGAGAAGGAGAAGGAGAAGGAGAAGGAGAAGGAGAAGGAGAAGGAGAAGGAGAAGGAGAAGGAGAAGGAGAAGGAGAAGGAGAAGGAGAAGGAGAAGGAGAAGGAGAAGGAGAAGGAGAAGGAGAAGGAGAAGGAGAAGGAGAAGGAGAAGGAGAAGGAGAAGGAGAAGGAGAAGGAGAAGGAGAAGGAGAAGGAGAAGGAGAAGGAGAAGGAGAAGGAGAAGGAGACGAGAGGAGGAGAAGGAGAAGGACCTTTCCTATCACATGTTTTAGTATTTTTCGTGTTGAATCAGTATAGAATACTCTTATTCTTGTTCTTATTCTTGTTCTTATTCTTTTTCTTATTCTTGTTGTTATTTTTGTTGTTATTTTTGTTCTTATTCTTGTTGTTATTTTTGTTGTTATTTTTGTTGTTATTTTTGTTGTTATATTTGTTGTTATATTTGTTGTTATTTTTGTTGTTATTTTTGTTGTTATTTTTGTTGTTATTTTTGTTCTTATTTTTGTTCTTATTTATGTTGTTATTTTTTTGTTATTTTTGTTCTTATTCTTGTTCTTATTCTTGTTCTTATTTTGTTCTAATTTATGTTGTTATTTTTGTTGTTATTTTTGTTGTTATTTTTGTTGTTATTTTTGTTGTTATTTTTGTTGTTATTTTTGTTGTTATTTTTGTTGTTATTTTTGTTGTTATTTTTGTTGTTACTTTTGCTGTTATTTTTGTTGTTATTTACAACAAAACTTGGCGAACCTTGGCGAACCTTGGCGAACCTTGGCGAATCTTGGCGAACCTTGGCGAACCTTGGCGAACCTTGGCGAACCTTGGCGAACCTTGGCGAACCTTGGCGAACCTTGGCGAACCTTGGCGAACCTTGGCGAACCTTGGCGAACCTTGGCGAACCTTGGCGAACCTTGGCGAACCTTGGCGAACCTTGAAGAAGGAGAAGGAGAAGGAGAAGGAGAAGGAGAAGGAGAAGGAGAAGGAGAAGGAGAAGGAGAAGGAGAAGGAGAAGGAGAAGGAGAAGGAGAAGGAGAAGGAGAAGGAGAAGGAGAAGGAGAAGGAGAAGGAGACGAGAGGAGGAGAAGGAGAAGGACCTTTCCTATCACATGTTTTAGTATTTTTCGTGTTGAATCAGTATAGAATACTCTTATTCTTGTTCTTATTCTTGTTCTTATTCTTGTTCTTATTCTTTTTCTTATTCTTGTTGTTATTTTTGTTGTTATTTTTGTTCTTATTCTTGTTGTTATTTTTTTTGTTATTTTTGTTGTTATTTTTGTTGTTATATTTGTTGTTATATTTGTTGTTATTTTTGTTGTTATTTTTGTTCTTATTTTTGTTGTTATTTTTGTTCTTATTTTTGTTCTTATTTATGTTGTTATTTTTTTGTTATTTTTGTTCTTATTCTTGTTCTTATTCTTGTTCTTATTTTGTTCTAATTTATGTTGTTATTTTTGTTGTTATTTTTGTTGTTATTTTTGTTGTTATTTTTGTTGTTATTTTTGTTGTTATTTTTGTTGTTATTTTTGTTGTTACTTTTGTTGTTATTTACAACAAAACTTGGCGAACCTTGGCGAACCTTGGCGAACCTTGGCGAACCTTGGCGAACCTTGGCGAACCTTGGCGAACCTTGGCGAACCTTGGCGAACCTTGGCGAACCTTGGCGAACCTTGGCGAACCTTGGCGAACCTTGGCGAACCTTGGCGAACCTTGGCGAACCTTGGCGAACCTTGGCGAACCTTGGCGAACCTTGGCGAACCTTGGCGAACCTTGGCGAACCTTGGCGAACCTTGGCGAACCTTGGCGAACCTTGGCGAACCTTGGCGAACCTTGGCGAACCTTGGCGAACCTTGGCGAACCTTGGCGAACCTTGGCGAACCTTGGCGAACCTTGGCGAACCTTGGCGAACCTTGGCGAACCTTGGCGAACCTTGGCGAACCTTGGCGAACCTTGGCGAACCTTGGCGAACCTTGGCGAACCTTGGCGAACCTTGGCGAACCTTGGCGAACCTTGGCGAACCTTGGCGAACCTTGGCGAACCTTGGCGAACCTTGGCGAACCTTGGCGAACCTTGGCGAACCTTGGCGAACCTTGGCGAACCTTGGCGAACCTTGGCGAACCTTGGCGAACCTTGGCGAACCTTGGCGAACCTTGGCGAACCTTGGCGAACCTTGGCGAACCTTGGCGAACCTTGGCGAACCTTGGCGAACCTTGGCGAACCTTGGCGAACCTTGGCGAACCTTGGCGAACCTTGGCGAACCTTGGCGAACCTTGGCGAACCTTGGCGAACCTTGGCGAACCTTGGCGAACCTTGGCGAACCTTGGCGAACCTTGGCGAACCTTGGCGAACCTTGGCGAACCTTGGCGAACCTTGGCGAACCTTGGCGAACCTTGGCGAACCTTGGCGAACCTTGGCGAACCTTGGCGAACCTTGGCGAACCTTGGCGAACCTTGGCGAACCTTGGCGAACCTTGGCGAACCTTGGCGAACCTTGGCGAACCTTGGCGAACCTTGGCGAACCTTGGCGAACCTTGGCGAACCTTGGCGAACCTTGGCGAACCTTGGCGAACCTTGGCGAACCTTGGCGAACCTTGGCGAACCTTGGCGAACCTTGGCGAACCTTGGCGAACCTTGGCGAACCTTGGCGAACCTTGGCGAACCTTGGCGAACCTTGGCGAACCTTGGCGAACCTTGGCGAACCTTGGCGAACCTTGGCGAACCTTGGCGAACCTTGGCGAACCTTGGCGAACCTTGGCGAACCTTGGCGAACCTTGGCGAACCTTGGCGAACCTTGGCGAACCTTGGCGAACCTTGGCGAACCTTGGCGAACCTTGGCGAACCTTGGCGAACCTTGGCGAACCTTGGCGAACCTTGGCGAACCTTGGCGAACCTTGGCGAACCTTGGCGAACCTTGGCGAACCTTGGCGAACCTTGGCGAACCTTGGCGAACCTTGGCGAACCTTGGCGAACCTTGGCGAACCTTGGCGAACCTTGGCGAACCTTGGCGAACCTTGGCGAACCTTGGCGAACCTTGGCGAACCTTGGCGAACCTTGAAGAAGGAGAACGAGAAGGAGAAGGAGAAGGAGAAGGAGAAGGAGAAGGAGAAGGAGAAGGAGAAGGAGAAGGAGAAGGAGAAGGAGAAGGAGAAGGAGAAGGAGAAGGAGAAGGAGAAGGAGAAGGAGAAGGAGAAGGAGAAGGAGAAGGAGAAGGAGAAGGAGAAGGAGAAGGAGAAGGAGAAGGAGAAGGAGAAGGAGAAGGAGAAGGAGAAGGAGAAGGAGAAGGAGAAGGAGAAGGAGAAGGAGAAGGAGAAGGAGAAGGAGAAGGAGACGAGAGGAGGAGAAGGAGAAGGACCTTTCCTATCACATGTTTTAGTATTTTTCGTGTTGAATCAGTATAGAATACTCTTATTCTTGTTCTTATTCTTGTTCTTATTCTTTTTCTTATTCTTGTTGTTATTTTTGTTGTTATTTTTGTTCTTATTCTTGTTGTTATTTTTGTTGTTATTTTTGTTGTTATTTTTGTTGTTATATTTGTTGTTATATTTGTTGTTATTTTTGTTGTTATTTTTGTTGTTATTTTTGTTGTTATTTTTGTTCTTATTTTTGTTCTTATTTATGTTGTTATTTTTTTGTTATTTTTGTTCTTATTCTTGTTCTTATTCTTGTTCTTATTTTGTTCTAATTTATGTTGTTATTTTTGTTGTTATTTTTGTTGTTATTTTTGTTGTTATTTTTGTTGTTATTTTTGTTGTTATTTTTGTTGTTATTTTTGTTGTTATTTTTGTTGTTATTTTTGTTGTTACTTTTGCTGTTATTTTTGTTGTTATTTACAACAAAACTTGGCGAACCTTGGCGAACCTTGGCGAACCTTGGCGAATCTTGGCGAACCTTGGCGAACCTTGGCGAACCTTGGCGAACCTTGGCGAACCTTGGCGAACCTTGGCGAACCTTGGCGAACCTTGGCGAACCTTGGCGAACCTTGGCGAACCTTGGCGAACCTTGGCGAACCTTGGCGAACCTTGGCGAACCTTGAAGAAGGAGAAGGAGAAGGAGAAGGAGAAGGAGAAGGAGAAGGAGAAGGAGAAGGAGAAGGAGAAGGAGAAGGAGAAGGAGAAGGAGAAGGAGAAGGAGAAGGAGAAGGAGAAGGAGAAGGAGACGAGAGGAGGAGAAGGAGAAGGACCTTTCCTATCACATGTTTTAGTATTTTTCGTGTTGAATCAGTATAGAATACTCTTATTCTTGTTCTTATTCTTGTTCTTATTCTTGTTCTTATTCTTTTTCTTATTCTTGTTGTTATTTTTGTTGTTATTTTTGTTCTTATTCTTGTTGTTATTTTTTTTGTTATTTTTGTTGTTATTTTTGTTGTTATATTTGTTGTTATATTTGTTGTTATTTTTGTTGTTATTTTTGTTCTTATTTTTGTTGTTATTTTTGTTCTTATTTTTGTTCTTATTTATGTTGTTATTTTTTTGTTATTTTTGTTCTTATTCTTGTTCTTATTCTTGTTCTTATTTTGTTCTAATTTATGTTGTTATTTTTGTTGTTATTTTTGTTGTTATTTTTGTTGTTATTTTTGTTGTTATTTTTGTTGTTATTTTTGTTGTTATTTTTGTTGTTACTTTTGTTGTTATTTACAACAAAACTTGGCGAACCTTGGCGAACCTTGGCGAACCTTGGCGAACCTTGGCGAACCTTGGCGAACCTTGGCGAACCTTGGCGAACCTTGGCGAACCTTGGCGAACCTTGGCGAACCTTGGCGAACCTTGGCGAACCTTGGCGAACCTTGGCGAACCTTGGCGAACCTTGGCGAACCTTGGCGAACCTTGGCGAACCTTGGCGAACCTTGGCGAACCTTGGCGAACCTTGGCGAACCTTGGCGAACCTTGGCGAACCTTGGCGAACCTTGGCGAACCTTGGCGAACCTTGGCGAACCTTGGCGAACCTTGGCGAACCTTGGCGAACCTTGGCGAACCTTGGCGAACCTTGGCGAACCTTGGCGAACCTTGGCGAACCTTGGCGAACCTTGGCGAACCTTGGCGAACCTTGGCGAACCTTGGCGAACCTTGGCGAACCTTGGCGAACCTTGGCGAACCTTGGCGAACCTTGGCGAACCTTGGCGAACCTTGGCGAACCTTGGCGAACCTTGGCGAACCTTGGCGAACCTTGGCGAACCTTGGCGAACCTTGGCGAACCTTGGCGAACCTTGGCGAACCTTGGCGAACCTTGGCGAACCTTGGCGAACCTTGGCGAACCTTGGCGAACCTTGGCGAACCTTGGCGAACCTTGGCGAACCTTGGCGAACCTTGGCGAACCTTGGCGAACCTTGGCGAACCTTGGCGAACCTTGGCGAACCTTGGCGAACCTTGGCGAACCTTGGCGAACCTTGGCGAACCTTGGCGAACCTTGGCGAACCTTGGCGAACCTTGGCGAACCTTGGCGAACCTTGGCGAACCTTGGCGAACCTTGGCGAACCTTGGCGAACCTTGGCGAACCTTGGCGAACCTTGGCGAACCTTGGCGAACCTTGGCGAACCTTGGCGAACCTTGGCGAACCTTGGCGAACCTTGGCGAACCTTGGCGAACCTTGGCGAACCTTGGCGAACCTTGGCGAACCTTGGCGAACCTTGGCGAACCTTGGCGAACCTTGGCGAACCTTGGCGAACCTTGGCGAACCTTGGCGAACCTTGGCGAACCTTGGCGAACCTTGGCGAACCTTGGCGAACCTTGGCGAACCTTGGCGAACCTTGGCGAACCTTGGCGAACCTTGGCGAACCTTGGCGAACCTTGGCGAACCTTGGCGAACCTTGGCGAACCTTGGCGAACCTTGGCGAACCTTGGCGAACCTTGGCGAACCTTGGCGAACCTTGGCGAACCTTGGCGAACCTTGGCGAACCTTGGCGAACCTTGGCGAACCTTGGCGAACCTTGGCGAACCTTGGCGAACCTTGGCGAACCTTGGCGAACCTTGGCGAACCTTGGCGAACCTTGGCGAACCTTGGCGAACCTTGGCGAACCTTGGCGAACCTTGGCGAACCTTGGCGAACCTTGGCGAACCTTGGCGAACCTTGGCGAACCTTGGCGAACCTTGGCGAACCTTGGCGAACCTTGGCGAACCTTGGCGAACCTTGGCGAACCTTGGCGAACCTTGGCGAACCTTGGCGAACCTTGGCGAACCTTGGCGAACCTTGGCGAACCTTGGCGAACCTTGGCGAACCTTGGCGAACCTTGGCGAACCTTGGCGAACCTTGGCGAACCTTGGCGAACCTTGGCGAACCTTGGCGAACCTTGGCGAACCTTGGCGAACCTTGGCGAACCTTGGCGAACCTTGGCGAACCTTGGCGAACCTTGGCGAACCTTGGCGAACCTTGGCGAACCTTGGCGAACCTTGGCGAACCTTGGCGAACCTTGGCGAACCTTGGCGAACCTTGGCGAACCTTGGCGAACCTTGGCGAACCTTGGCGAACCTTGGCGAACCTTGGCGAACCTTGGCGAACCTTGGCGAACCTTGGCGAACCTTGGCGAACCTTGGCGAACCTTGGCGAACCTTGGCGAACCTTGGCGAACCTTGGCGAACCTTGGCGAACCTTGGCGAACCTTGGCGAACCTTGGCGAACCTTGGCGAACCTTGGCGAACCTTGGCGAACCTTGGCGAACCTTGGCGAACCTTGGCGAACCTTGGCGAACCTTGGCGAACCTTGGCGAACCTTGGCGAACCTTGGCGAACCTTGGCGAACCTTGGCGAACCTTGGCGAACCTTGGCGAACCTTGGCGAACCTTGGCGAACCTTGGCGAACCTTGGCGAACCTTGGCGAACCTTGGCGAACCTTGGCGAACCTTGGCGAACCTTGGCGAACCTTGGCGAACCTTGGCGAACCTTGGCGAACCTTGGCGAACCTTGGCGAACCTTGGCGAACCTTGGCGAACCTTGGCGAACCTTGGCGAACCTTGGCGAACCTTGAAGAAGGAGAACGAGAAGGAGAAGGAGAAGGAGAAGGAGAAGGAGAAGGAGAAGGAGAAGGAGAAGGAGAAGGAGAAGGAGAAGGAGAAGGAGAAGGAGAAGGAGAAGGAGAAGGAGAAGGAGAAGGAGAAGGAGAAGGAGAAGGAGAAGGAGAAGGAGAAGGAGAAGGAGAAGGAGAAGGAGAAGGAGACGAGAGGAGGAGAAGGAGAAGGACCTTTCCTATCACATGTTTTAGTATTTTTCGTGTTGAATCAGTATAGAATACTCTTATTCTTGTTCTTATTCTTGTTCTTATTCTTTTTCTTATTCTTGTTGTTATTTTTGTTGTTATTTTTGTTCTTATTCTTGTTGTTATTTTTGTTGTTATTTTTGTTGTTATTTTTGTTGTTATATTTGTTGTTATATTTGTTGTTATTTTTGTTGTTATTTTTGTTGTTATTTTTGTTGTTATTTTTGTTCTTATTTTTGTTCTTATTTATGTTGTTATTTTTTTGTTATTTTTGTTCTTATTCTTGTTCTTATTCTTGTTCTTATTTTGTTCTAATTTATGTTGTTATTTTTGTTGTTATTTTTGTTGTTATTTTTGTTGTTATTTTTGTTGTTATTTTTGTTGTTATTTTTGTTGTTATTTTTGTTGTTATTTTTGTTGTTATTTTTGTTGTTACTTTTGCTGTTATTTTTGTTGTTATTTACAACAAAACTTGGCGAACCTTGGCGAACCTTGGCGAACCTTGGCGAATCTTGGCGAACCTTGGCGAACCTTGGCGAACCTTGGCGAACCTTGGCGAACCTTGGCGAACCTTGGCGAACCTTGGCGAACCTTGGCGAACCTTGGCGAACCTTGGCGAACCTTGGCGAACCTTGGCGAACCTTGGCGAACCTTGGCGAACCTTGGCGAACCTTGAAGAAGGAGAAGGAGAAGGAGAAGGAGAAGGAGAAGGAGAAGGAGAAGGAGAAGGAGAAGGAGAAGGAGAAGGAGAAGGAGAAGGAGAAGGAGAAGGAGAAGGAGAAGGAGAAGGAGAAGGAGAAGGAGAAGGAGACGAGAGGAGGAGAAGGAGAAGGACCTTTCCTATCACATGTTTTAGTATTTTTCGTGTTGAATCAGTATAGAATACTCTTATTCTTGTTCTTATTCTTGTTCTTATTCTTGTTCTTATTCTTTTTCTTATTCTTGTTGTTATTTTTGTTGTTATTTTTGTTCTTATTCTTGTTGTTATTTTTTTTGTTATTTTTGTTGTTATTTTTGTTGTTATATTTGTTGTTATATTTGTTGTTATTTTTGTTGTTATTTTTGTTCTTATTTTTGTTGTTATTTTTGTTCTTATTTTTGTTCTTATTTATGTTGTTATTTTTTTGTTATTTTTGTTCTTATTCTTGTTCTTATTCTTGTTCTTATTTTGTTCTAATTTATGTTGTTATTTTTGTTGTTATTTTTGTTGTTATTTTTGTTGTTATTTTTGTTGTTATTTTTGTTGTTACTTTTGTTGTTATTTACAACAAAACTTGGCGAACCTTGGCGAACCTTGGCGAACCTTGGCGAACCTTGGCGAACCTTGGCGAACCTTGGCGAACCTTGGCGAACCTTGGCGAACCTTGGCGAACCTTGGCGAACCTTGGCGAACCTTGGCGAACCTTGGCGAACCTTGGCGAACCTTGGCGAACCTTGGCGAACCTTGGCGAACCTTGGCGAACCTTGGCGAACCTTGGCGAACCTTGGCGAACCTTGGCGAACCTTGGCGAACCTTGGCGAACCTTGGCGAACCTTGGCGAACCTTGGCGAACCTTGGCGAACCTTGGCGAACCTTGGCGAACCTTGGCGAACCTTGGCGAACCTTGGCGAACCTTGGCGAACCTTGGCGAACCTTGGCGAACCTTGGCGAACCTTGGCGAACCTTGGCGAACCTTGGCGAACCTTGGCGAACCTTGGCGAACCTTGGCGAACCTTGGCGAACCTTGGCGAACCTTGGCGAACCTTGGCGAACCTTGGCGAACCTTGGCGAACCTTGGCGAACCTTGGCGAACCTTGGCGAACCTTGGCGAACCTTGGCGAACCTTGGCGAACCTTGGCGAACCTTGGCGAACCTTGGCGAACCTTGGCGAACCTTGGCGAACCTTGGCGAACCTTGGCGAACCTTGGCGAACCTTGGCGAACCTTGGCGAACCTTGGCGAACCTTGGCGAACCTTGGCGAACCTTGGCGAACCTTGGCGAACCTTGGCGAACCTTGGCGAACCTTGGCGAACCTTGGCGAACCTTGGCGAACCTTGGCGAACCTTGGCGAACCTTGGCGAACCTTGGCGAACCTTGGCGAACCTTGGCGAACCTTGGCGAACCTTGGCGAACCTTGGCGAACCTTGGCGAACCTTGGCGAACCTTGGCGAACCTTGGCGAACCTTGGCGAACCTTGGCGAACCTTGGCGAACCTTGGCGAACCTTGGCGAACCTTGGCGAACCTTGGCGAACCTTGGCGAACCTTGGCGAACCTTGGCGAACCTTGGCGAACCTTGGCGAACCTTGGCGAACCTTGGCGAACCTTGGCGAACCTTGGCGAACCTTGGCGAACCTTGGCGAACCTTGGCGAACCTTGGCGAACCTTGGCGAACCTTGGCGAACCTTGGCGAACCTTGGCGAACCTTGGCGAACCTTGGCGAACCTTGGCGAACCTTGGCGAACCTTGGCGAACCTTGGCGAACCTTGGCGAACCTTGGCGAACCTTGGCGAACCTTGGCGAACCTTGGCGAACCTTGGCGAACCTTGGCGAACCTTGGCGAACCTTGGCGAACCTTGGCGAACCTTGGCGAACCTTGGCGAACCTTGGCGAACCTTGGCGAACCTTGGCGAACCTTGGCGAACCTTGGCGAACCTTGGCGAACCTTGGCGAACCTTGGCGAACCTTGGCGAACCTTGGCGAACCTTGGCGAACCTTGGCGAACCTTGGCGAACCTTGGCGAACCTTGGCGAACCTTGGCGAACCTTGGCGAACCTTGGCGAACCTTGGCGAACCTTGGCGAACCTTGGCGAACCTTGGCGAACCTTGGCGAACCTTGGCGAACCTTGGCGAACCTTGGCGAACCTTGGCGAACCTTGGCGAACCTTGGCGAACCTTGGCGAACCTTGGCGAACCTTGGCGAACCTTGGCGAACCTTGGCGAACCTTGGCGAACCTTGGCGAACCTTGGCGAACCTTGGCGAACCTTGGCGAACCTTGGCGAACCTTGGCGAACCTTGGCGAACCTTGGCGAACCTTGGCGAACCTTGGCGAACCTTGGCGAACCTTGGCGAACCTTGGCGAACCTTGGCGAACCTTGGCGAACCTTGGCGAACCTTGGCGAACCTTGGCGAACCTTGGCGAACCTTGGCGAACCTTGGCGAACCTTGGCGAACCTTGGCGAACCTTGGCGAACCTTGGCGAACCTTGGCGAACCTTGGCGAACCTTGGCGAACCTTGGCGAACCTTGGCGAACCTTGGCGAACCTTGGCGAACCTTGGCGAACCTTGGCGAACCTTGGCGAACCTTGGCGAACCTTGGCGAACCTTGGCGAACCTTGAAGAAGGAGAACGAGAAGGAGAAGGAGAAGGAGAAGGAGAAGGAGAAGGAGAAGGAGAAGGAGAAGGAGAAGGAGAAGGAGAAGGAGAAGGAGAAGGAGAAGGAGAAGGAGAAGGAGAAGGAGAAGGAGAAGGAGAAGGAGAAGGAGAAGGAGAAGGAGAAGGAGAAGGAGAAGGAGAAGGAGAAGGAGACGAGAGGAGGAGAAGGAGAAGGACCTTTCCTATCACATGTTTTAGTATTTTTCGTGTTGAATCAGTATAGAATACTCTTATTCTTGTTCTTATTCTTGTTCTTATTCTTTTTCTTATTCTTGTTGTTATTTTTGTTGTTATTTTTGTTCTTATTCTTGTTGTTATTTTTGTTGTTATTTTTGTTGTTATTTTTGTTGTTATATTTGTTGTTATATTTGTTGTTATTTTTGTTGTTATTTTTGTTGTTATTTTTGTTGTTATTTTTGTTCTTATTTTTGTTCTTATTTATGTTGTTATTTTTTTGTTATTTTTGTTCTTATTCTTGTTCTTATTCTTGTTCTTATTTTGTTCTAATTTATGTTGTTATTTTTGTTGTTATTTTTGTTGTTATTTTTGTTGTTATTTTTGTTGTTATTTTTGTTGTTATTTTTGTTGTTATTTTTGTTGTTATTTTTGTTGTTATTTTTGTTGTTACTTTTGCTGTTATTTTTGTTGTTATTTACAACAAAACTTGGCGAACCTTGGCGAACCTTGGCGAACCTTGGCGAATCTTGGCGAACCTTGGCGAACCTTGGCGAACCTTGGCGAACCTTGGCGAACCTTGGCGAACCTTGGCGAACCTTGGCGAACCTTGGCGAACCTTGGCGAACCTTGGCGAACCTTGGCGAACCTTGGCGAACCTTGGCGAACCTTGGCGAACCTTGGCGAACCTTGAAGAAGGAGAAGGAGAAGGAGAAGGAGAAGGAGAAGGAGAAGGAGAAGGAGAAGGAGAAGGAGAAGGAGAAGGAGAAGGAGAAGGAGAAGGAGAAGGAGAAGGAGAAGGAGAAGGAGAAGGAGAAGGAGAAGGAGACGAGAGGAGGAGAAGGAGAAGGACCTTTCCTATCACATGTTTTAGTATTTTTCGTGTTGAATCAGTATAGAATACTCTTATTCTTGTTCTTATTCTTGTTCTTATTCTTGTTCTTATTCTTTTTCTTATTCTTGTTGTTATTTTTGTTGTTATTTTTGTTCTTATTCTTGTTGTTCATTTTTTTTGTTATTTTTGTTGTTATTTTTGTTGTTATATTTGTTGTTATATTTGTTGTTATTTTTGTTGTTATTTTTGTTCTTATTTTTGTTGTTATTTTTGTTCTTATTTTTGTTCTTATTTATAAGACATTTTTTTGTTATTTTTGTTCTTATTCTTGTTCTTATTCTTGTTCTTATTTTGTTCTAATTTATGTTGTTATTTTTGTTGTTATTTTTGTTGTTATTTTTGTTGTTATTTTTGTTGTTATTTTTGTTGTTACTTTTGTTGTTATTTACAACAAAACTTGGCGAACCTTGGCGAACCTTGGCGAACCTTGGCGAACCTTGGCGAACCTTGGCGAACCTTGGCGAACCTTGGCGAACCTTGGCGAACCTTGGCGAACCTTGGCGAACCTTGGCGAACCTTGGCGAACCTTGGCGAACCTTGGCGAACCTTGGCGAACCTTGGCGAACCTTGGCGAACCTTGGCGAACCTTGGCGAACCTTGGCGAACCTTGGCGAACCTTGGCGAACCTTGGCGAACCTTGGCGAACCTTGGCGAACCTTGGCGAACCTTGGCGAACCTTGGCGAACCTTGGCGAACCTTGGCGAACCTTGGCGAACCTTGGCGAACCTTGGCGAACCTTGGCGAACCTTGGCGAACCTTGGCGAACCTTGGCGAACCTTGGCGAACCTTGGCGAACCTTGGCGAACCTTGGCGAACCTTGGCGAACCTTGGCGAACCTTGGCGAACCTTGGCGAACCTTGGCGAACCTTGGCGAACCTTGGCGAACCTTGGCGAACCTTGGCGAACCTTGAAGAAGGAGAACGAGAAGGAGAAGGAGAAGGAGAAGGAGAAGGAG